>NC_068284.1:26866000-27166000 GCF_025860055.1 Xyrauchen texanus | reverse complement strand
ATGAAAGAACTAAATCTAGCGTATGATTATGGTGATGAGTTGGTCCTGTTACATTTTGTCTGACTCCAAGAGAGTTGAGAATATCAATAAATGCTAATCCCAATGTATCATTTTCATTATCTACGTGAATGTTGAAGTCACCTACAATTAAAGCTCTATCTACAGTAACTACAATATCTGATAAAAAAATGAGCAAATTCACTAAGGAAATCAGAATAAGGCCCGGGTGATCTTTGTAGCAAGGGTAAAAGACGACAGAGATTTTTTATTTATATTTGACGGTGTCACATTAAGCATTATTAGTTCAAAAGACTTACATTTATATCCTGTCCTCTGAGTAACACCAAAAACTTGTTAAATTGTAGCAACATCTCCTCCTCGACCCTTCAGATGAGGCTCATGTTTATAACAATAACCTGGGGGAGTAGATTCATTTAAACTAATATATTCATCCAGTTTAAGCCATGTTTCAGTCAAACAGAGCGCATCCAATCTATGATCTGTAATCATTTCATTGACAATTAGTGCTTTGGTAGAAAGAGATCTAATGTTTAGTAGCCCTATTTTTATTTGATGTGTATTTTTTATTTGTTTGTTTTGTTCAAGTTTGACCTTAATCTAATTTTTTTTTTAAAATGATTTAGTGAGGGTATTGTGTTTGGTAGTTCGGGAACAGACACAGTCTCTATGAGATATCTAGGTGATACAGTCTCTATGTGTTGTAGTTTATGTGACCTGTGTGTCTCAAGGCAGCTAGCAGACGTTCAGATTAACCAGTTTGTCTGCTTCCTGACCTGGGCCCCAGTTAGTCAATTACTATCATTATTAAGACTATGAGCCAAATTACTAGAGAGGAGAGCAGCACCTTCCCTTGGAGGGATGGAGTCAGTCTCTCTTTAGCAGGTCAGGTCTACCCCAAAAACTCTTCTAAATTGTCTATAAATCCTATTTTATTCTTCAGACACCACTCAGACATCCAGCCATTCTCGTCACCACGACAAGCAGGGAGGGGACCAGAGCATATTACAGTATCTGACATCGTTTTTGCAAATTTGCACACCTCTTTAACATTATCTTTAGTGATCTCCGACTGGCGAAGCCAGACATCGTTACTGCCGACATGGATAACAATTTTAGAAAATCTATGTTTAGCATTAGCCAGCACTTGTAAATTTGATTTGATGTCAGATGCTCTGGCCCCCGAAATGCAATTAACAATAGTGGCTGGAGTCTCTATTTCCACGTTCCTTACAATAGAATCGCTGATAACAAGGGCTCTTTCAACATGGTTTTCTGTGGGTGTATCACTGAGTGGGGAGAATTGATTGGAAACCCTAACATGAATGGGAGAGTGGTGTCTGTTTGCTGAGTGAGTATGCCGCCGAGACGTCACCCAAATGCCCTGCTGCAGGGGCTCTATAGCCGGAACCAAAGTGTGTATGTTGCTTTCTGTACTGCCCGCATCCGAAACAGTATCTACCGGCTTCTCTTTCTCACTGACCTCCACTAGCGTTCGGATGCGAGTCTCTAACTCATTAACTTTCTCCGTCAGCCTGACTAATTCCTTACATTTATCACAACTGAATCCCTCGCTGCTGATGGAGGAGGCTATTGTAAACATGTGACATGCAATGCAGGAAGAAATAACATGAGCGGATGCCATGACTTACCGCAAATTGTTTGTTGTTCCTGAGCAGTGAGGGTTTGAGATTGATGTGAATCCCTCACATAATTGTTTGTTGTTGTTGGTTGTTCTTGATAAGCGGTGCTTTGAGATCGATGCAATAATCTGTGTACCGCAGATGAGAAAAAACGGGTGCGCGCTGAAAAAAAATGCACGCAGTTTAATCGCGATAAACATAGAACGCGGATGCAGGTGAAATATCTGCGCTGTTGAATCGCGATAAGAGAATAATACGAGGGAAAACCCGATGCACGCTTAAAATGGCAGATGTTAAGGATTAAAGGCTGAAAACAGATGCTAAAAAAATTTTTTTTTAAAAATAGCAGGCTACAAACACAGACTCTAGCTAGGTGCCAGCAGCAACAGGTAAAATACACACAGATGAAACAGGAGAGAAGCGGAAAAACCTGAAACGTGGTAAAATGACAAAGGATATAACTATGAACGATGACTATAACGATGAACGTATAAGAATAAGCAATAAGCAGGCCACAAACAAACTCTCGTGCAGCAAACAAACTCTCGTGCAGCGTGCGTGCGTGCTGTGCGCTATGAACAAGCTTCTCTTCTAGCCCTTTTGAATGCAGAGTGGACCAAGATTTTCACAGTAATTGTTTTCATTGGCCTTCAGAAGACTACTTTTATGATATTTTGTGTCCTTTTATAATCTTTAAAGTGAGTCACTATAAACTTACATTGTACTGAAAATACAGACCAGGATAATCGCTAAAACATTACCTTCTGCATAATAAAGATAGTCATACAGATTTGGAAACAAAAGGTGAGTAAATTAGGACAATATTTTCATTTTTGGGTGAACTATTCTTTTAACTAAAGCACAGTTGATGAAAACTACAGTGCTGCCTTAAATTATTTTGTTATCATTTATCAATTTATTTCTTAAAATGTAACACAAGCTGGGGTGACTAACTTTTAACAGATTGCAATTGCTGAAATCTACACTGTGCATATTACTTCATGAAATTCTGATTCCATGGTGTGAGCAGCAAAATTAAGTAAATCCTGGGCATGCCAGGAATCAAACCTTAATCTCCATCTACTTTATGCTAGAACAGTCACAATAAGACATATTTTGATTGTGTCATCTGTCACATTAACACTGTGAACTAATGAGTGATGTGAGAACATGCTAAACAAAAGGTTGAAATTATTTACTGAAGCACAGGATGTAATACAATGCAGTCTCAATAGACAAAAAGTAATCAGGATGAGCCACTATTTTATCCACTACTGAGGGAGTCCATACATTTGGCTCATACACAAAAGCTTTAATTGGCAGTATACCTCCCACACACTCTGAGTGCTTAACAGCCTGCAGACAACATAGCTATTTATACTGAGAGCCTGACATTGTCCACAGGTGCAGTCTAGGGGGGTTCAAATCCTCTTGCGTGGGGTTCTCTGTTTGAAAGGGAGACCAACAACCCAGTCATTACTCACCTATTGCATGCTGAGTTCCATCTCTCTAGATATATACAAAGACAGCAAAAAGGTTTAGGAGGCCAGGATGTATTTTGTGAATGACCACAGTGGCAGCACTGACTGTGCTATTAACACAACTGGCAACCTTCCATAATTCATGGGTTCATATGCTACTACAAAAGGGCAATAGAAAAAATTGCCATGGAATTTTTTTCATGGTGTACACTTGGCTTGTTGATTTGGTCCACATCCTCCTCGACACATGTTGCACTTTGACACACACTATCTCATTTTACCCTAGGTCTTTATTATGTCCTGCCCTGATTATGCCACAACAACCTGCCCATTGTTCAGGTTGACAGTCACAAGGCTCAATCAGTCTAACTAAACTAATCCCTGTTCAGACCTCCTCTTTGTAAGTGGTTCTCATCCGAGCAATCATGCAATTGGCCCTTTTCACTGCAAAAAGCCCTTTCAGGTGTTGAACTGTGCTTGAGGCATCCTCCACAGTTGGCGCCAAATCTACAGCTGCTGTTCAAGTGTGTGATTTGATGGGAGTCATGAGACTCTCTCTAGAAAATCACATTGATGGATAAAAATAAAATCAGGTAAGGAAAGTAGCGAACACAGACAGTGGGTAAAGTACAGTTACAGCACTTAACATATACTCAAGTAAAAGTAGAACATTTTAAAACTACTTAAAAAAAGTACAATTCCTGGGAAAATCTTAATTACAGTAACGTGAGTATTTGAGTATTCTGTGAAAACACAGAATGTAATTCTCTGTGAATATCTGTTACTGACAAGAGTTTACACACTACTGATTGGTTAGATAAGGGGTTTAGCTAAGGGCATAATATTATTAAGCATGTTCTTGACACTTTGCGCACAGAACTCACGCTTACTTCAGCATTACACATCTGGGCATTTGCATTTGATGATATCGTACTAATTCCTAAAAACTAAATCGTACAAAATCATATGAAATAGCCAACTTCTAAAATATGTACAAATGTATTTCCATAAGATCAGGTTGGCTGATCTGCATAATTCCTTCAGTAAATGAGGTGCTAAACAGCGCAGAGAGCATGTGTTAATAAATAGCTATAATTTTGAAACAGAACATTATCAGACTTGTGGCTTTAGTTCAGAGTGTTTCTATGCATCTGCCTGGTTTGTGTAATATATTATTTAGTAAAAATATGTTATGCAAATAAATGTATCACTTTTTCTAACAATATTTTTTATGACTTATTCATTATGACTTCTTGAAGAAAACACAGAATGTAATTATCTGTGTATATCTGTTACTGCCAAGAGTTTAGGCACTGATCTCTGTAAGGTAAGAGTCAAAAGGGTCAGACAGGGTTCTGCTCCTATTTCAAAAGCTTCCAAAATACAACCTACACATCCCGCGTGCAGGGTGCTTTGCATCTTAACTTGTTTGTACATTTGCTAAAATGAGAGTTGCAAAGACATGCATAAACCTGTGTATATAAAGCACCTATTCTCACTTAAGCATTAGACGAATAGAAACAACAGACAACAGAAGGATGAAAACAACAGATGGACGGAAACAAAAGAAATCAGACGAACTATATGTAATCTGATGAACTCTAATAAAAGCTGTTGAAGTACAACTTCCGACTCAAACTCTTCTTCTCGAACACCTCAACCCTGGCTACTAAAAGCTTAAGCATCTCACATTCTGGACAAGCCCATGCAGCTGCTAGAGAATATGGCCAGCTTCCACAGCAACTTTTTCCCAAGTGTATTAATGTCTAATGGTATTAAATTATATTAAGTTAC
The DNA here is from genome assembly GCF_025860055.1 of Xyrauchen texanus. NCBI lineage: Eukaryota > Metazoa > Chordata > Actinopteri > Cypriniformes > Catostomidae > Xyrauchen > Xyrauchen texanus. The sequence goes on along the minus strand of NC_068284.1, from coordinate 27,161,064 downwards.
TTGGTAAGGAATTTTTATGAATAATAAAGCTTTTAATTTACATTTTAAATCAAGATATTAAACTTTTAAAATTACAAGCCTGAATGTTCTTGTTGTGGACCTATATAGTTACTTTCACATAAACATTTATTTAAATATTTTCATCACATTCAGATTTGTTTCGTGCTCTAGCAGCAGCAGCAGCAATATTAATTCTTGCTGTGTAAATGCCTTAAAATTCGTAAAAAATATTTTTTGTGTTGTGCACGTCCTCTTGTGCTGTGTTATATCTGTTTAAATTCTTATAATTTTCACAAACATCTTCAACGAAGAAGTAAATCTCGCTGATTGTCTCTCTAAATCTGACTCACTCTGTCTCGCACAGGACTGGCTGTTCGCTTCATTCATGTGAACGTGCCCATGAACTAATCATAACCTTGGGATCAAACTCTGAATTGATATATAAATTTGGTAATGAGCGTCTTGATATCACTTAACCCTAATTAAACCTGATTGGATTTCATGAGTTTTGTCAAACTAAAACCAATCTTAAATCCAGAATATGTTAATCTTTTTTGTGATACATGGCACAGGCTTCAGCAAACGTTAAAAAGTGATGGGGGCTTAAGAAACACGCTTCATAAAGCTTTAAAACTATAACAAACAATTTGTTTTGATCAGTGGCAATTTCTCAGGGGCAGCAAAGCCTTCTCTGCTGGCCTAACATGCCAAATGTTTTAAATATGCCAAAAAAATAATTATTTTTCATGTTTCATTCTCAATCACCTTTTTGCTTATGTATTTTTAATTGGTTTCCACACAAATAGAGAAAATCGAAAAGTTTATCCAGTCAGAATTTATTCCTTGATGCTTTCAAGAAAAGTGTTACTGTTTCACAAATCACATGCCAGACGTAGCACGTAAGTCTGAGCTCCACACCCTCAAGCCTTCAGATTTTCTATAGAATCCCTCAAAAGTGCAACTATTATTAGCAACTAAAGTCAGATTGTCAGATTCATCAGCCAATCAGATTGATTTATTTGTTCTTGGTGGGTGTGATCTTAAGGATATGTCCCAGTCAAGGCCTTCTACAGTGTTGCCAACTTAGCGACTTTGTTGCTAGATTTAGTGACTTTTCAGACCTCTTTAGTGACTTTTATTAAACATTTTATTTCAAACAGGTTTGTAAGTATTTGTCCTCACCTTATTATTATTGAGATATATTTGCACTTAATGTATATTTTTACTATATTTATAGTAAAGCAAGCATTTTAATGGTGGTGACAAAAAACAGCTGTAAAATAAAAACAATAATCACATGTTTGCTCTTAGACAAGACATTTTAATACATAAAATCCCATATTTATAGTATAGATTAAAAATAGCATTTTCCAGTATTATTAATATACCAAAAGTATTGTTACACCATTGATATCATACATCAATTAAATAGTACTGATAAAAAAATAACATTTTCCAATATTAATGACACTTCAGAAGAATTGTTACACCATTTATACCAGTCCATGTATCATTATTTGTAACAATCGTTTTAATAGTGACACAAACAATAAGAACTGTACAAATATTTCACAAGATATACTCCAGAGCTGGATTCGAATCCGCACGTCTCTATGATGATTTGTGATAGAATTGTTGGAGCTATATCTATATAATTACGCAATTACGTCTATATAATTACAGCAGTGCAGTTTGTAAACAATATACACACTATATAATTAGATATTACTTGGAAAATCAAATGAAATAAATGATACATTATAAAAATAATCATATAAAACTGTGCAAATGAGTAATCAACAACATTAAAATGCTTACTGTAATTTTATTGTAAATATAAGTGCATATATATATATATATTATTATAATTTTTTTTATTTTTTTATAAATTGGCCATATTGACTGTGGTTTGTGATTGTGATGATGTCACAAACAGCCCAGTTTGCTGCGATCCCATTTGTATTATTTCACATTATTAAAAAAGTGGTAAAAGTTGCTTTTAATATATTGTCCATTATACCATTATACTATATGTATATATAGAAGGGGGGGGGGGGACTTCTAAGTGTAATACAACACACAGTCTTACAGGGTCGGAGCGTACTGCTGAGCGGTACCAAGGTAGGTCCTACCCAAGGAGAGTAGGAGTTACTACAAACACGGTGACCAAGGACAGAGGGCTCTCTGCCTACGGTGACCAAGGACAAAGGGCCCTCTGCCCAAGGAAGTCATGGTTTATCAGTGGGGAAACCATTTTGCGGAATATACATCACACAGGGTTACATAAGGAGACAACCAACACAAGTGGAGCACTTACCTCAGTACGGGGGCCGAAGTGATGCACTTACTGGGGCGGCGGCGAGCCTCTCCGAAGACTCGTCGGCCGCTGGGCTAAGGAGAAAGAACATCCAGGGTTCACACTTTTTTGTAAACGTAACTGGGAAAAGAGTGCACTTATTCACCTCAAGGTAGGGGAAAGCCGCTATGCGCAAGCAGTACACCAGGCCAGCTGACCAAAAAGTACCTGTTTGTGTCACCTGATAACACACAGGATGATACTGGCTCAACCCTGAGGTTATAGAACCTCAGAAAGGTGTTAGGTGTTGCCCAGCCCGCAGCTCTACAGATGTCTGCTAGAGAGGTGCTGTGGAACAACGCCCAAGAAGCTGCTATGATATGACCCTGGTAGAATGGGCTCGCAGGCCAGCAGGGGGTGGCACATGCTGAGCATGGTATGCCATAGTAATGGCATCCATAACCCAGTGAGCGATCCTCAGTTTGGAGACAGCACTTCATTTCCGCTGTCCACACAAGCAGACAAGAGCTGCTTGTAGCTTCTAAAACTCTGCGTGTGATCCAAGTAGATGTTAAGAGCACGCACCGGACACAGCAATGCCAAGGCTGGGTCTGCCTCCTTCTGGGGCAGCGCTTGGAGGTTCATCACCTGATCCCTAAAAGAGATTGTGGGAACTTTGGGCACATGGATGATGTGAGAGTAAGCCGGACCAAACCCCAGGCATGGTTCGCTGACAGAGAACGCCTGCAGGTCCCCTACCCTCTTGATGGAGGTGAGTGCCATCAGGAGGGTGTACGTTAAGGAGAGCGCCTTTAACTCACCTGACTCAAGGGGCTCGAAAGGAGATAATTGAAGACCCTGAAGGACCACGGAGAGGTCCCAAGAGGGAATGAGGAGCGGCATGGGGGGTTTAATCCTCCTCTCAGGAACCCGAGGATCAAGTCGTGCTTCCCCAAATACTTACCTTCTACTGCATCGTGATGTGGCAGTATAGCAGCTACACACATTCAAGGTGGAGGGGGACAGCCATCCCTCCAACCTCTCCTGCAGAAAGGAAAGCACTGATCAGTCTGCACATCTCTGGGGGTCTTGGCATCGGGAAGAACACCACTTAGCGAACAGATGCCACTTTATTTCAACAGGCACCTTGATAAGGGGGCCCTGGCCTGTGTAATTGTGTCTACTACCTTGGGTTGTAGGCCACTTAAGTCTTCCGCATCCCATCCAAGGGCCAGACTTGGAGATTCCAGAGGTCCGGTCGTGGGTGCCAGATGGTGCAGGGGAACTAACCGGGGGGGGGGGGGGGTTTCTAGGAGTATGAAGTCAGAGAAACAATTTTTATATAACAATTCAGGGCTATTAACCCTCTGGGGTCGACAGACACGCCAGCGCATCCTGCTGGATATTTTCGTCATTACAGCAGAAACAACTTAAAATACTCTGTCATTTTTGGGTATACAGATAATTGTAAGACATCATTAGAGACTATAAAGGATCTACTTGTATTTGTGTACACTCACAATAACAACAAAATTTTGTGCTTTTGTAAAATAAAGAAAATTAAAAGGGTAAGTGTAAAGGGGTTCAATGGGAAGGAGGAGGAGAGAACCAGCTTGATAATATAAATAATATTTTAATAATAAACTTAAACAAACACATACATGACGGACATGTCCGTTAACGATCTCTCTCTCCCGCACCGCCGTCTGTCATCGGCCTTTATCCCTCTCGGAGGCTTAATTAGCCTGATAAGGGACCGGGTGTGTAAAATCACAACCCTCCCACCCTTTGCCCTGCCACAGTGAGCTTTCAGCAGTCTCTGTGTTCACGAGCATATTTCAGAAACACGTCACAAAAATGAACTGAAACTCCGCGAATACTTATCACACAAACATGAAACATATGTCTAAAGAAAGCTTAAGATTTCTACTTTTAAATAAAACAATTAAAATTTAAAACAAATATTCTCCTGCAATGTAATCTGTTTGAAACAAAGCGATGTACAGTTTTTACTTTGCTATCTAATTATCTGTAATGTGATCCCACCCACCATCAGAGCACGCCATTCATACGCTAATGTGCTGAGATGATCAATGCAAATGGTACACGCCCCCGACAGTGAGGTTATAAACACATTTCATTCATTTTTCTGCTCGTTTGCAGACTTGATCCAGCCGAGGATACAATTTCGGACGAGTAAGTCCTTTAGTTTTCATTAGCGGACATGCTATTTTATATAAACATGTACATATTTTACTAGTGGGACTGTTTCCAGACTTGCCAGCCAGGATTCAGAGTATTGACATTTGAAATATGACTCCTAATAAGCAAGTTTTAGTTACATTTAAATGCTGTTTTGGCTAAAGCAGGTATTTAAATTGTATGCTGTATAATATAAATATGATATGTAATATGATATAAAAATAATATGAATGTTTAGATTATATTTTATCTAGTGTTTATAATGACTCATTATCATCAACAAAGCTTGTGCTTGCAAATATGTGACCCGTCACGGAAACCAGTGACACAAGTCGGCAGCACAACTTGTGAGCAAAATGAGAAACAAGTGTTTTTTTCCAAAATTGGTGATTTCCGCTTTTTTGCAGAATCTGTTAGTTGAGATCATGAAGAAGCCTCTCCATGTTTGAGATAACAGTATTGGTATATTTAAAAGCGTACATTTTGAGGTTGAAATCGGCTTGTTTTTCGGAGATTCTAGCATGCAGTAGGGGCGTGTCATTGTCTGTGTGTATTTCCGTACTGAATAGCCGCGGCGCTTTTGCCCCCGCCCCTAACAGCGTGGCTACTTATTATGCAGCGCTCTAGCCGGCTCTATCTGATATCAAAATTCAATGAAGATGGACGCCGCAAAGAATGTCGCAGACGAGCTGAACCGTGGCCGTTACAACGAAAATGTTTTGAAGTACTTCTTCGACAAGCCGGATGCTTATGAACAAGCGTTCACTGATTCTGAAGACGATCTGAGCGACGATGAAAGTGGCATGATAAGACTGAATAATATCCCTAATCTACAACTGAGCGAAGATGAAGACGAGGAAGAATGTATCGGACTGGCGTCATGCGAATTATTGGACATTTAGAGGCAAACAGACGCACAGTGCAAACTTCGGAGATGGTTACATCCACAAAGAAGACCCCGACAAAGAGAAAGTGTGCCCGAACGACTTATTTCATTGGAGGCAACGAGATCTGCAAGAATACTTTTCTGTTTCTTATGGGGTGAGTTTCCATAAACATCAAAGTTTGTCGTTTTTGTTCATTCTAAGAACACGTACACGTTATCTCATGTTTAGTCCATGTTTACAGGGGGAGCTTTACAGGGGTATGGCTTATCTAAATGAGATGTAAATGAGCCCTATTGTCACTCCCAGCAGCAGAGAGAGGTGAGAACTGCACAATCTTTTGAGGCCGTTTTCTCCCCTTTTAGCTTTTTTGAGTGCCTACCTTCAAATGGCCACAACTTCTCCAAATATTGTCAGATTTCCATGTGTTACAAATCGTTGGAAAGCTTGGAGACTACACTTTCAGAATCTGTGAATAACTCAAAATGCCCCAAAACCGACTTGTGTCCCTACTTTCCGTGATCGGTCACATATGTATTAGGGTTAAATTAGTAAAATGCTCTTTAAATATGCCCATATTAGAAAATCAGCATATTATAATGATTTCTGAAGGATCATATGACACTGAAGACTGCAGTAATTTGCAGAAAATTCAGCTTTGATCACAAATTGCATTTTACAATATATTTAAATACATATACATTTATGCATTTGGCAGATGCTTTTATCCAAAGCGACTTACAGAGCCCTTATTACAGGGAGAATCCCCCTGGAGCAACCTGGAGTTAAGTGCCTTACTCAAGGACACAATTGTGGTGGCTGTGGGGCTCGAACCAGCATTCTTCTGATTACCAGATTACCAGTTATGGTGCTTAGACCACTACACCACCACCACTCAATGTAAATAGAAAACTGTTCTTGTAAAAAGAGTTCAGAATATCAATGTTGTTTCTGTATGTTGGATCAAATAAATCCAGTTTGGTGAGCCGAAGAGACTTCTTTTAACGGTAGTGTAGGTCTAAAATTAAGTAAAGTCTTTATGTAAAGATTACTTCTTTTAACTTAAAACTTGATTTGGTTCATTAAGTCTCCTCACATTCATTCTCTATCCCTCATTGATAGGCCCAGGGGAGGGGTCTTTGTCTCTCATGTGTGAATTACAATGAATATTCATGATCATTCACACCTCCTCACCGCATATTACCTTTCAACACTAAAATTGTCTAAGAAAAGTAAAATTACTATATTGTTTTGTATGAATGAGTGATCAGGATGGTTTTCTCGTCATTTTGTGGCAAAAAAACTCTAGGCTACAAGATCCAGTTCTCAAAAGTCTTGTGGACAAATGTTTAGTATGTGTTATATGACCTTATTTCAATGACTTACAATTTTAGTTTTTTCAAAAACCATGTATAAACGTTATTTTCTCAAAAACACAAACCTGTACATACATGTTGCTCACATATTATTGTAGCCCAGTTTGTGCTGAATACAGTGTTATCAGACTTTAGCCATTAATATGTTTTTGAGCAACTGAAAAAAGCACAAATGTCAAGGCATGTAAAAACTTCTCCAGGGCCCAAAATACCCTCAGACCCCAGAGGGTTAAGGGGCCACTAGGAGGATATGCTCCTTGTCCTCCCTGAATTTGCACAACATCTGTGCAAGTAGGCTCACTGGAGGAAAATGTACACTTGCGTAGCCCCAGGGGCCAGCTGTGTGCCAGTGCATCTATGGCGAGGGGAGCCTCAGTCAGAAAGTACCAGAGCGGACAGTGGAAAGATTCTGTGGAAGTGAACAAGTCTACCTGTGCTTTGCCAAATTGTCCAGCTGAGGCTGGAGTCTCCATTCTCTCCTGAGTGTAACCTGCCATGACAGTGCGTCCGCTGTGCTGTTGAGGTGGCCCGGGATGTGACTGGCTCACAGCGACTGGAGACACCGCTGACTCCAGAGGAGGAGACAACATGTGAGTTGAGACATTCAACATGCTTTCCCCGGATCATATGCAACAACCCGAGCAGTGTAACCGTCGCTGTGGATACCATATGCCCCAGGAGCCTCTGAAAAGATTTAATTTGGACCGTTGTATTCTGTCTGAGTGTCATTGAGACAGAGTCCATACTGAGAAAAGAGATGCTCTGAACCGGGGAGAGCTTGCACATTTCCCAGTTGACTCAAAGCCCCAGCCGGCTGAGGTACCTGAGCACCAGGTCCCTGTGTGCACACAACATGTCCCGCGATTGAGCTAGAAGTACTTGATAATGATGATGCCCACTTCTCTTAACGGGGCATGTGCTGCCTCTGCGATCTTCGTGAAGGCGCGAGGTGACAGGGAAAAAACGAGGGGAAGGACTTCGTACTGTTATGGAAGTAGACATCCTTGAGGTCTACTGCCGCTAACCAACCTTGACGCCGGACACACTAAGATGCATTTTTGCATCAGCATCTTGGACGGGAGTCAGTGCAAAGCCTGATTCAGGGGCGGGGCGTGGCCATAAGCAGCGCTTGGCGTGGCCATAAGCAGCACTCGGGGCCCCAGACCCAATCAGAGGGCCGCGAGGGTTCAGTGGGGAACGGAGGATTCCATTCCAACACGAGGGGGATCAAACCCAGGGCACCTCATTTCACCTGCGAGCACTGCAAAAAAACTCTGGAAGGTAAGATGGACAATTGTTGCTCGGAATTTTATGTTATATCATTTTTAAATGTTTTAACATTTTCAATGTTATTGAAAAAATATATCATATATGACAAATGTTGCGAGAATCTCTTACACATTAGTCATGGGTGAAATAAATGAATTTTTGTAGGATGGTACAGAGGGGAAAAGAGAGCCATGAAGTTCGCTATCCCAAGAATGTTGTGGGAATCCACTGTCCACTCAAGCAACCTCTACTTCTGCATGGTGGACCCTTCCAAACGTCGGACTGGCAAGAATGCATCTGCTATCACGTATGAGTGGTGGTGGCGTAGTGGCTAAAGCACAGGGCTGTTAATCAGAATGGCCACCACCATTGTGCCCTTGAGCAAGGCACTTAACTCCAGGTTGCTTCCTGTAATAATTGCACTGTAAGTCGCTTTGGATAAAAGCGTCTGCCAAATGCATAAATGTAAATGTATCTGAACCTTTCATCATCCATCACCCCGGTGCCACACTGCCATGAGCTCCCAAGTCAGAGAGCGAGGAAGACATTGTAGATCCAGATGACAATTTCAGAGGTAGAGCTGAGGAGAGAAACCCATTCTACCCCAACCAAAAAAAACTCAACGACTTGATTAGAGATTTTGGTCTCACCAAGTCCAATGCCAAGCTTTTGACGTCTAGGCTCAAGCTGTGGAACTTGTTGGATGAAAGTGTGCACGTTGCAGATCAGAGGAAACGTCACAACCTGTTTCCAGCTTCTTCACCCGTCAAGATGGGCTCTGCTTCTGCCACAATGTGACCTGTCTGTTCAAAGCAATTGGAATAGCCTGTAACCAGAATGAGTGGTGCCGCTTCATTGACAGCTCATCCAGGAGCCCCAAAGCCATGCTACTCCACAATGGTAAAATGTACCTGTCTCTTCCCCTGGCTCACTAGGTGCACCTCAAAGAGGATTACAACAGCATCAAGACCTTGCTGGACGCCTTGAAGTATAATGAGTGCATTTGGGGGCTGATTCGTGAAAGTGATATACAGTATAATTGTAAATCTCAAAAAACTACTCCCCTCTAAATCTTTTGTAGTCATTTTTGTTTTACTTTGGTATAAATACATGTTCATTTTGATTAATATGTTTTGAATATGTTTTCTCATTGGAAATGGGTAAATTTCTAAATATCACTGTACTGGTCACAAAAGCAAAGTTTGTGGGGAATAATAGCCATTTTCTATACTTTTGAAGCATAAGCAATTAGGAAATAACACTTACTACCCAGGAACAATATTTTTTTACATAGTGTTATTCATGCACATCCCTATTGGATATAACATTCAACAGTATAAAAGAGTGTCTTATTCCTAAGTAAGATACCTATTTGAAGCAGTGGTGAATTGAAGTTTCCATATTAAGGCTTGCGTTGTGTCCTGTTCCCTTTTAGTAGACCCATGGGCATGGCAAGACGCTAATTTGTCATTTCACCATGATTTTTTAACAGAAAATAAATTCTGAAATGGGACAAACACTACCTGCACACTCTCACAGCAGCCACATAACTTACAGTTGGGTACAGAGGAGAAAAATATTTTTTCCTCCCTCAAAAGGAGCGTAAACGGTGGAGCTTCCATAATAATCTCCATCGTGTTTTGCACCTCCATTCCCATTCGATTTCATTGACAGGTCTCTTTGAAGTTTTTGCTGCTCAGTTTCCAGAGCCATTCTGTTATTTGTCCTTGAATGAGGAGTGTACCTGATAAAAAACTTACCCAGGGGAAGGAACATAGTAAGAAACTAAATCTGCAATCCTTTGAAGGCTCTTTTTAGTCACACATTTTGGAGGCAACCCAAAATAAAAACTTTTTGCTTTTCCTATAATGTGGAATCTCTGAATGACAATGCATAAAAATTTGATCAAAACCCCCAGGTTACTCTATTAATATCAGTCAGTTACAGTATATTGCAGCAACCCTACTCTAATGCCCTAGTTCCAAAGTGAAAGAACACATAAAACTTACTGTCTTCAAAGTGTAAAAATCACCCCTTCCAAAAATCAACCCTTTTTAACCCATTTAAGCCCTCCGGCAACTATAGATGCCGCAGTGTATAGTTGTCATTTTCCTTTTGTAAGTATTTTTCTAGATGTTTTATATCTCAATGACTAGCAAGCAAACAACCAAATAGAGGATTTCAAGAAAAACTAAAATGGTGTTCACTTCCTTCCTGTCACATAATGCTGTCAACTTCCTACCCCTTCTTCCAGGAAGCATGGCAAAGTCAAAGGCATTTTCATGTTACTACTAAGTATTTTTTTTTTGACATATATAAATCTACATAATCATGAAGGTCTCTAGAATCACCCAAACAAAACAAATATTACAAGAGATCTATAGTGTCTTGTATACTTAGTCAAAAGTCCAAGCGGCAACAATAGTTGCCGGCGGGCAAATGCCTTGTAAGTACATATATTATTGGGAAATGGGGTATACCGTGTTAATAGGTTAATAAATCAAGGTTATTGGTCTTTTTTAGTACTTTTTGCTTTTATAATATTCCACCTAAACATAACTTAAAGCATGGGATTAATTACTGTAGTTTGTAAGCTGCCAGGTCAGCATATTTTAGTAAACTCATAGAAAATAACCACAACAATCCTAGATGTTTATTCAGTACTGTGGCTAAATTGGTTAGGAATAAAGCCTCAACCGAACCAGATATTACGTCACAGCTCAAGAGTAATGACTTCATGAATTTCTTTACAGATAAAATTGAAATAATCAGAAATACAATTGGAATTAAGCAATCATCTGTCATAGCACCTCAGAAAACAGTGTCGAATAATTTCCCTCATGTGCAACTTCAATCCTTCGCTATCATAGGTCATGAAGAGCTAACAAAACTTATCGAAACATCAAAAGCCACAACTTGTTTGTTAGATCCTATACCAACTAAGCTCTTAAAAGAGGTATCTCCTGTAATATCAGAACCTCTTCTTAATATCATTAACTCCTCGCTATGCTTAGGACATTTCCCAAGAAACTTTAAAATGGCAATTATCAAACCGCTAATTAAGAAGCCACAACTTAATCCTGGAGAACTTGCTAATTATAGACCAATTTCAAATCTCCCGTTTATGTCAAAAATACTAGAAAAGGTAGTATCCTCCCAAATATGTTCATTTCTACAGAGAAATAGTATATATGAAGAATTTCAATCAGGATTTAGGCCTCATCACAGTACAGAGACTGCACTTATCAGAGTTACAAATGACTTGCTCTTATCATCTGATCGCGGCTGCATTTCTCTTCTAGTGCTTTTAGATCTTAGTGCTGCATTCGACACGATAGATCACGATATTCTCTTGAATAGGCTAGAGAATTATGTTGGAATTTGTGGAGTGGCATTAGCATGGTTTAGGTCATATTTAGCAGACCGCTACCACTTTGTCTATGTAAATGAGGAATTGTCAAACCAAACAAAAGTAAAATATGGAGTGCCACAGGGATCAGTTTTAGGGCCTCTGCTTTTCTCCATGTATATGCTTCCCCTGGGAGATATTATCAGGAATCGTGGAATAAGTTTCCACTGCTATGCTGACGATACACAACTTTATATTTCTTCAAAACCTGATGAGATTTCACAATTCTCAAAATTAGCAGAGTGTATTAATGAAATAAAAGATTGGATGGCCAGAAATTTCCTTCTACTCAATTCTGACAAAACAGAGGTTCTAATTATTGGACCAAAAAACTCTGAAAATAAGCCGCTAAAATATAATTTGACTCTAGATGGATGTACTGTTACATCATCTTCAACAGCGAAGAACTTAGGTGTTATATTTGATACCAATCTGTCCTTTGAAAATCAAATTACAAATGTTTGTAGAACAGCATTCTTCCACCTAAGAAATATTGCTAAATTAAGGCATATGCTCTCAGTTGCTGATGCCGAAAAATTAATTCATGCGTTCATGACCTCAAGACTAGATTATTGTAATGCATTACTGGGAGGATGTCCAGCAAGATCAGTAAATAAACTTCAATTGGTTCAAAATGCAGCAGCCAGAGTGCTGACGAGAACCAAGAAATATGATCATATTAGCCCCATTTTATCATCGTTACATTGGCTACCTGTTAAATTCCGTATTGATTTTAAAATTCTGTTAACTACATACAAAGCTTTGAATGGTCTAGCTCCGCAGTACTTAAGTGATCTTCTACCACGCTATATTCCAACACGTTCATTAAGATCGCAAAATTCTGGCCTATTAATAGTTCCTAGAATATCAAAATCCACTAAAGGAGGAAGATCCTTTTCATATTTGGCTCCTAAACTATGGAATAGTCTCCCAAACACTGTTCGAGATGCAGACACACTCTCTCAGTTTAAGTCTAGACTAAAGACTCATCTATTTAGCCAGGCATACACCTAATTTATCCTCCAACCCACAATTAGGCTGCCTTAGTTGGGTCTGCCGGAACCAGAAACTAGAAACATTGAGCATGATCTCTAACTCTGCAATAAATTAAATGGCATCTACGCTTACATCTTTTTATTTGTTTCCCTGTCTCAACCTCGGGACTCCTATCCTGAGGTCACCAGAACTGGCTGGATCCAGCACCATTCCTGCATCATGTTGGACTCCACTGCTACATGTCGCAGAATGATGATGACTAAATGTAGCCGGTGGCAGCCAAGCATCACTTCAATCTATTATGACGGACTTCAGAGGATGACATGATGCCAACTCCAACCTGCATCACCTCAGTCTATTTATGGACTACGATCTTGAAATGAAATGCTTAGACTAACTATTGCCAACAAAAGCCTTCATCAGCCAATTAACAAGGACAATTGCATCTATGTGAACTTCTGCAATTAATCAAGATGGACTTCAAAGACTTTGGTCATTAATCTTACAGTTCAAACACAATCGATGTTTAATCACTGACCCTTAACACTTAGTTTAATAATTTTAAACCATGATTTTAACTATACATAATATTTACATTACATTCATAAGCATAGGCGGAAATCGCGGGGGGGTCGGGGGTGTCAGGACCCCCCCATCTGAGGGTTGTCCCCCCCTAAAATATCATTAAAATATGTGTAATATATATAATATAATAATATATTCTTAAAATAATTGTTTAAGAAATAAAATAATACAAATGCAAACGGGGCAACAACAAAAAAAACCTTGGTGTCCCCTTCAAAAATTGCTCTTGAGAATTGTTATGTTTATTGTCCCCCCCCAACATTTTGATGAAATTTTCGCCCCTGTTCATAAGGTTAGCCAGAGGGGAACTGGCCCCCACAGTGAGTCTGGTTTCTCCCAAGGTTATTTTTCTCCATTAATCAACATCTTATGGAGTTTTGTGTTCCTTGCCACAGTCGCCTACAGCTTGCTCACTGGGATTATTAATACAATTGTCATTTAATTATTTTTAAACACTATTAAAAATCGTATTTTATCTAAATTACACAATGATGATTAATCGACTTTATAGACATTACAGTTTTATCGTCTGTTAATGCTGATATTCTGTAAAGCTGCTTTGAAACGATGTGTGTTGTGAAAGGCGCTATACAAATAAAATTGACTTGACTTGACTTGACTAGTTTACCTTTTTCAACCTTTTATGATATTATGTCTGGTAAGGGGCAACATATTGAGACACCTTCATCCAGTTTGGATGCTTTTCATTCTAATCAGTCAAGGACCCTAATACTTTTTATGACTAGTAGCTTATGATTCCATTATAATGTTGAAATTCAGACAAGTAAAGAGTTTACATTTACATTATTTTATGAAATCACCCACAGTATAAAGACTGAAATGCACATATGGGAGGTGTTGACCTGCATGATCAATGTGTAAACCGTTACTAGATTGGCATCCAATCAAAGAAGTGGTGGTGGCCATGCTACAGCTGGGCACTCAACAGTGCTATGTTCAATACCTGGTGTTATTACAGGTACATGAAGGAAGTGGGAGGTGAGGCTGCGGGGTGGCAGGTTGGAAGGATGGGGTCTATATGTTAGGTGGCATGACACAAAAACAAAACATGTATTTATTAATTATTTAATTCATTCAAAACCAACCCACTGAAAATTCATTCTTTCATTCATTCATACCAGTCATGTAAAGAGGGAGACAGAGATCTCCTCTCCTTCCAAAGGCTGGTTGCCCAGAGTTTTCTCCAGCGCCATGGAAATTAATGCATTAATTATATTTATTTTCATTTCACTTTTTGATACACAATGCCCTGTTAGGTCTGCACTGTGTTCTGCACTATGTTCCACCACTTAAAGTAAATGGGTTTGTTGATGACTGTTTAAATCCCCATTATTCAAGATAATTTCGACATTTTAATAATTTATTTTCAAATTCAAGCGATTATAAGCTAGAAGCAGCTTTTTTGGGTTTGCAGTGGATGTCTTTACAATTTTACACATAATAAATTTGTTTATGAATAAAGATTGATCTGTTGAAAGCAGTTATTTTGAGAAAGATGCCAAATGTTCTCCTCCTATTCAAATTTGACATTGAAGGCATGCATACAACATATTTGCCCACCGGCAACTATAGTTGCCGCACATTCAAATATGATTTTCAAGAAGAAGAAAAAAAAACGTGGGAAAATAAATGCAGAACGTGTTCATATAGGACACTATTATCATGACTATAAGCATGAAACCATTCAGAAAAATTTGGGCACAAATGGGTTGGTGTTTCTTCTTTTTATTAGTTTTAACCTTTGTTACCCTTATGTTGAACAATCATACAGGCCTTTTCAAGTCTGTAAGTGCCTCCCTTTTGGGATATTTGCAATTGTCTGCACTGCTTTTCCTTATCACCAAAATATCATCAACTTCCCCATGCCCCCACGGCATCTCCATCAGACAGCAATATGTCAACTTCCCTCATCACTCCTGTGTCATCAATCATACTGCTGAAGCAATCAATCAAAGCCAGTGGGGAAAAGTTACCATAAGTTGGTCTAAGGGTTCCTACACACTACACTAAGGAATGCAGACCTCACTGTGAATTCGGCTAAAGTAGGTCGGAAGTTCTTTAGTTGAAATCTGACACTTTGCTGCAAGTTTGCCCAAAAACTAATTTGTATGTGAAATTAATCAGTGGTGATTTTGTGACAAGTTTGATTTTTGTGAGGGCAGCTACTGTTCCAAAGTCACTAGTCACTTAGCATTAAATCCCCTGCCCCACAAAAACTGATCAAAGGTAACTGGAGAATGTACTACATGCATTTGTTTGGACAATTTATCTGAACGAGAATTATATCAGTTTAGCAGGACACAAGCCTTTGATTTAAGTCACCTTTAAAATATCTGAAGACAAACATGACCAGTTATAACAGGAGTATGTTTGTAAACTGTATATAACAATTTGTCAGGAATTTGTCTGTAATTCATAACCCCTTCATTTGCCTATATGAACATCTACCCTTGTTCTACAATTGTTTAACTGTGGCATTTGTAATGATAAGGCCATTACCACATGTAAGATCATGGATGGCTCCTCATTACTGTGGTTAGATTAATGTATAGTCTTTTATAAAAATAAATAAATAAACGATAGTATTTGTTATGAAAAAACTAATAACCTGAATACATTTAAACCTCTTACTACAACAAGTTGTAATAAAAACAACTGTATAAAAACAGTAAGAATGTGTAAGGATGATGTGTATTTTTATCCTCTTTAACTTGTCAGTACTGTTTATAATGTAGGGGCTGTCTAGCAGTTTGATAGGTTTGCCTTCCTCCATATTGCACTTTATACTATAAAGTTCTCTGTAGAATTAAAATGGGTCACATAAGTGTTTTGGTCCCCACTGGCCACCGCAATATCGAGTGAAGCCAGACAGATTTAAGCATGTTTCATTCTGCGCTGTCCCAAAGCTGCTGATATTATCTCTGGAGTAAGCTAATGTGTGCTGCGATGGTTCATGCAAAAGCATCACGGAAAGAGATAAATTATCACGGAAACGGGCGCTGCCATCTTGCGCTGATGATGTCATTTGGAGCCAGAGTTTGTGCAGTACTGATCATGAGGTGGAGCCACGGTATCTTTAGACAGAGTATAATTCATATTTTTACCATATTATATTTTAAAATAAAAAATATTAGTAACTGCTAGCTACCGATCACCTGCTTTTTTTACACATAACTAATGTTAGACTGCTTGTTGTCTTAGCTAGAGCGCTAATAACATTAATTTACTGATTAGCTTAAAAAGCACAAATTTAACTGACCGAAAAAAACTGCAATGATCCCTCAGATCCCTTAGGTCTGTTAGTACAGTTTACTGTGAACAATTCATTTTGCCGGTTTGAAACAGACAATCACTGTTATGAAAATTAACGTTAACACTTCATCTCCTCTTGACGTTCTTGAAAAGAAGTCCGCAGGTGCCTCTATGACTACTTCACACATTAAAATCAAACTTATCAGAAAAATTTAAACTTGAATATACATCAACGTGATAAGAACTAACTAAAATGACAGAATCTTTGTGAAAAATTTATTAGAGGCAAACTTTTTTTAGTTTGGCTCATGTCTCATGTGCTAACATGGAGGGGAGGAGTTTATAACCGATAATGCAACCAGCCACCAGGGGGCGATCAAGATGTTTTGGCTTCACTTTTGGGCAGCTATCATTTTGTCCATCTTTATATACAGTCTATGGCTGAGTTCCCATGTGACTGTTGCATGATATACTGTCACCTTCCTGCTTCAGGTAATGACATCATTCACTTAAAGCCTATCAGTGCCATAGACAGTCTATGTAAGGCTGTTTAATGTTACCTGGGGAGGTGTCTGTCAACCCTGCCCTCCTTCTAGTGTCACAAGTGTCAGCTGAGTGCTACTTTCCTTTAGCTGTTAGACTAATGCAGAGTTTACACTACATGATTTTAAACCCGATTGTGGAGATCGCCGACAAAAGCCTGAAATCATAGGCAAATCGGAGCACACTACCGTGAATGACAACGCAATGGATGAACTAACAAAGACGCGATTTCAGAGAAGTGCCGATGTCAGTGAGATGTCTAGAATGTTAAATATCTTGACCTGTCTGCGATTCAAAATCGTGCAATGTGAAAT
This sequence comes from Xyrauchen texanus, assembly GCF_025860055.1. NCBI lineage: Eukaryota > Metazoa > Chordata > Actinopteri > Cypriniformes > Catostomidae > Xyrauchen > Xyrauchen texanus. Next base: position 27,143,917 of record NC_068284.1, on the reverse strand, counting down.
ATGTTTTGACTGAATACAACTGCACCGTTGACCTACAGCCAATGAGAGAGCAAGAAACGGGGCACGAAAAGTTTGAGTCCTGATGTATCTGCAACAGAACATCAACTAGCATGGCTGCAGAATCAAGAAAGTCTCATTGGACCGAAGAAATGGAGGAAAAAATTGTGGAACATTGGCAGGAGCACCAGTGCCTATTTGATGTTTCCTCTGAACTGTACCACAACCAGGTGGAGAAAGAGAAGAGTTGGAGAGAAATTGCCAATTCTCTTGGACAGACAGGTAAACAAATAGGTAGATTTTTCAGTAGGAGGTACTTTTTCATATTGTAACAAATAAAATATATAATGCCTTTGGTAATTAAAAACATACACCTCATATTCTGAAATGCATAACATATGATCATGCATTTGTTTTCTTATCTCGCATCACTTCTCGCATGTACTCTGTTGTGAAGTGTAATTTTGAGTCCAGGCAGAGTCTTCGGATATTCGTCAATAATGAAATGTTTTGTAATGTGTTCACACCTGTCGCCGATGTACGTACACACCCATACATGTGTGCTGTTTGTCTGCTGTTCCTTGTTATATTGTGCTGGTGAGGTGGGCTCTGATTTGGGCCTAATTTAGCCCTAAAGATTTTATCATCCATCATTTTGCCGCTCAGTGCTTGCAATATGGTGTCCAATTGTTATGTCAACTTTATATTTTGAACATTAAATTTAATTTTTATTTTTATCTTTGTACGTGGCGGTGGTTATTTTCACTGCATGCTGTGCTCTTTATATAATTTTTTTTGCTACTCAAGTGTGTATGCGTGTGAGCACATGTGATTTGAGGTGTTTTCCAGGACAGGTAGTGTCTTCTGTTAGCTACTCCCTGTTGGTAAGCCACAGCTCTGTTTAGTTTTGTGGGTTTCAAACAAGTGTGTATTTCTATGGGTCTGCCCACATGTATTTTATGTCTAAATTGTGATGTGAACATTTCAGTTCTACACAGTTTGAATTGCTTCCTTTTATTGATATGTGACAAAGAAATATGTATTTTGTACTGCTATTCATGTCTCTTGACCTTTCCAGGGGGAAACATGCCTGTGTTCCTTTTTTGTGGGTGGCTTTAACTCCACATCAGTGTATATTCTCAGGGTGGCGTAGCTGCTACCTTTACCTACAATCTCGTAAATTGTAACGTAGGTTCCATCTTCCTATGTTTAACTCCACCATTACTGCTCCATACTACACGCCACATGAGGAATGAACATTGTTGGTGTGGAAAGAGCTGGTTCAAATTAAATATATATTAGAATGCGGCGGCCATCTAAAATCCATATTGGTCAACTTTTGGTCGCAACCTTTGGTCATGGTGCTTCGTTTTTGCTAATCTTTTGTTTTTCATGAATGTCCTAATGATGCATCTTCCCCATTGAAATCAATGGATGTTGCAGTGTTCTCTGATACAGCGTAAACTATTGTGTAGACACCCTAACTCTGATGAACAACTGTTACATCAGTAAGTAAATTAGACTTTGGTAACATTTTAACTAATGTTCTTGAAGTTCTGGGAATGGAGAAGAGAACTCAACAACCTTTTTATTAAATTTGTTTTCTCAGACATTCCATTTTGATCTTGAGTCTAAATTTGAAGCAACAAAACAGTCCTTTTATTCTAGCTTATTGGGGTAGAACAGTCAAAGTGTTGTGTCACAGTAGACTGACATCATTTTCTCATCCTCTCTGCCTGCTCTTCTCCTGTCAGCCTCCCTACTGTGGTAGACAACCTGGAGAGTAATCCTGCTGACTCAACCTACCTTGACATTCACAATACACTGGTGTCTGGATACAGACAAACAGCAGGGGATGCATGTGCCTTCATATCAAAGCATTTGAGATGAGCTGAGTTTACACCAAGCTTAAACTCAGTACTCTGTGTTGGCCCTCCTGAGGTACCAATCATTACAATATGCACTAGAACAATATTTATACTAGGGATATGCACGAGTAGTCGAATATTCGTTCTGCAATAATTATTCGAATGCTTAAAATACTATTCGAATTTCACAAAGTTTTGCTTTGCTGGTCATACAGTGAGATGCATGTTAAATCCTGAACACACAAACTAAAACTGGCAGTTATAACAGAATGCACTGGGTGGTGCTGTTGAGTGTGGAAACAAGTTGATCATATTTGTTTATTAAATGGTTCTGTCAGTATGAACACCAGTAAAGCGGGTTATTGTGAGAATGTGGCTTACTGTGAGAAAGCTGAGTTCCTGTTTAAATGTACTGGATAAGTGGTGTACACTTTACTCTCATATTTGTGCAGCATCCCTGTAGCAACGTAATCCCTGTGGCTCTTCTGTAAACAACAAACATGGCATCCGAGAAAGTCTATGCTAGCTGAGGTAAGGGACATTCCATCATTTAAACTGGTGTGTAAAAATGAGTATAGTTTACTGAGCATGTGGATATGCTTGTTTTTCTCACCAAAAGCATGTGATGCAATATAAACATAATAACTATTATATGTTGAGTGTTTATATTCATCATGTATGTTAACTGCATCAGTCTACTTCATTAGCGGTTTCTTTTTCTTCATTTTGCGTGAGCTTAAATGCTTTTATTCTATAATTGTTTTTATTCTCACGCATTGCTTGTTTAAATATAAAAATAAAAAAATCACAGTACATGATATAAGCTTGTTTTGATTATAATTAGATGCTTGTTTTTATTTTATTGGTGACGCAACATTTATGACAAAAAAAAAATCTCTTTCTCATTAATTACCTTCATTAAAATAATAGAATATTTGAATATTCCTTTTTTTATGAGCTTACATATTCAGATCCCTAATTTATACAAACACAATGTTCTTCCACCCCCTGTTGTTTAAGAGTGAGAAAAGTGAATTGCTAAGCTTTATTTTAAGAACATAACTAATAGAAAGGGCAATTGATTGATTTTTACAAATCATCAATTTTACTAATTGTTCAAATCAAGCTTTTTAATCTCTCTCACTTTTTTTTTTTTGTCATCAGTAAATGGATGGTTGTGAAATTTCTTCTGTGCTTTGTGTCTGGGCATGACTGAAGTAATAATATAATGCTAATTTAACAGCATAGTTATAGAAAATCAAAATGGCATTGTGGCTAAAATGGAAATAGTAAAAGGAACTAAAGTCAAAACAATGATGCAAATATCAGTTACTCTATGGCTGTAGTACAAAAATAGGATGGCAATATAATTTCTACTTCATGCTGCCTAGTAGATGCACTCATAGAATGAATGGGTAAAGTGAAACTTATATCCATGCTTGACCTTTTCAAAAAGCCACTGGCAGGTGCCTCTCACCTTTAGTTAAAGAGAAGATGGCCTTATATATATATATATATATATATATATATATATATATATATATATATATAGATATATATTATACAGAGGGCATTGTCTTCTGTTTCGCAGTGTGATACTTTGTTTAGTGAATCAGAATAATTTTACGTATTTACAGGACTGCTCATATATGGGAAGCAGAAAGATGAGAGTGTGGTAGTCGCAGCAGTTCATTCACATTAAACACCATATTAAGCATAAGAAATTTTCAGTTTTAGTTTGTAAGGGAGAATGCTATTTTGCAACTGGTCTCATTGAATCACGTTATAACAAATAATTTTTGTGAGGCTCATTGTGTGTATCATGGCAGTTCCCTTGTGAAATTAACATGACAGGTGTTAATACAACATGACTTTTATTCCCTTTTACACAATCATTAGTGAAATGGCATTTTTTTATGCATATTAAGGTGCATGTTAATGATTGCATTATATAACCATCTACATTCACAAATGCAATCAATTGCAAAATAGCTAAAATGCTAGAGTGTTACACTTGAAAATGTGATGCAAAAGACCGAGTTAGGAGTCCTGCTGAGCACAAGAGTTAACATGTGAGCTGAAAGTGTCTGTAAAGCGGTTAATGGGCATGGAGGAGGAGAGAACCGGCTTGGGAATACAAATAATAGTTTTAATAATAAACTGAACGAAAAACACACAAACATAAACACAGAGCAGCTCGATGTCATTCAGTCTCTCTCTCGAACTGCTGTCACCGGCCGCCATTTTTCCTTCGCACCCCCATTAGGCTGATTGGGGACTGGGCATGCGTTGCTCCAGCCCGGCCCCGCCCCCCCTCCGCTCTACAGTGTCATAGAAGCACCATAAAATGTCATGGTTGATTCAGCAATTGCATTTCTCATCTCACATTTTCTTTTCAGGACACCAACGATTAGGTTTGTTTAAGGTTTAGGGTAGGGAAGTCGGTTTGTTTTTATTTAAAACTCGAAAGAGCATTAACCTTAACCTCATCTGTTTGGGTAAACATTTAACTAATTTCACCTAAAAAAATGCTGTGAAAACCAAAATTTTTAATGACATCAGTCTGCTATTTTTCTACTGTTGCCTTTGACAACTGTGAACACACTAAAATGATGCGTTGCTGCTCTCCTGCTTCATTTCTGTTTATAATGTTCTCTATGGTACAATCGTATTTTTTACGGATGGGCGATACCACTTATTTTCTTTTCACTCAGATACCAATAATTTCAAGCCCAATATCGTTGATACCTATACCGATACTTCTATTAAATTTTTGAATTAAATTGAAGCTGAGATTTTAATCTTGAAATATCAGCTTATCGTGGTGGTAAATGTAGGCATTGTGTGACGAAACTATTCTTTTTTTAATTTGATGCTGCAGCATTGCTGACATGAGTGACAGTCTGTGACAGCTTGCACAGCTGTGTGAACTTCCGCGCTCCTAAAAGTCCCATTCAATAATCTCTCAATAAATTAAACATTAAAATTAAACCCAGTAATGTAATGACAGGAATGGCACCCAATATAAAGAAGTAAAAGTTAAAAAAAAATCATTCTAAAATTTACTTGAGAGTAAAAAGTACCCTTTTTTAAACCTACTCAAAGTTTTTTTATTTTTTTTTTATTTTATTTTTTTTTATAAAAAGTTACTCAAGTTACTCTTAAGTGTAACGGAGTAAATACAGCATGTTACTACCCACCTCTGCAATCAGCTGATCACAAGTACATTACTGATATAACAATAGCACCATCACTGTTTAAAACAAGTAATGTTTGATAAAATCTAGACAGGCCTCATTTCTAGCAGCCATCACTCCAACACTTTATCCTTGAGTATTCATGCTAAATTGCCTAGAAAATCACTTGCAATTTTATCAAACACAGTTGAAAGCTATTTGGTTCATTAAATGAAGCTTAACATTGTCTGAGTTTGTTTTTGAGTTGCCAGAGTATGCAGACTGGCATGCCACAATATGTAGACTGGCATGTCTTAAGGTCAATATTTTTTTCAAATTGGAATAGTTTTTTTTATTAAATAGTTAATATTTAATGTAATTAATGCCCTGACTATACATTGTAATCAGCTGAATGCCGCTTTGGTGAATACAATTACCAATTTCTTTCCATAAGAGCAAAATCTGTACATTATTCCAAAATGTTGGCTGCCATATATCACTTCATCATTTATTTTAGATGGGCATACACAAAAATCCTAAGAAATATATATGGGTATATAGCATATACCTGCAAATGCCCTAGACTACACTACTGTTCAGAAGCTGTTTCTCTGATTTTATGTAATTACCTGTAGACGTATTTGGATATCCTAATCCTTTGTATTTCAATTTGAAGCTTATGATTATTGTTCATGTTCATGGTCATCAAATAATTATATCACTAGTTCAAAAAAAAAAAAAATAGAATTGATATTTTTGTATGAGCATCTAAATTTTAGATACAACATCAGTATCCTAACACCTAAACTAACACCTTGATGTAACTGGCACTTGGGCTGATAAGACAAGATTTTGGAACATGCTAGATCCCCCTTCTTGCCACAGTCCTGTATGATAAATGCCCATCTGGTGACATTTTCACCATGTTGCTTTGAATGTGCATCATTCTTTAAAAATGTGTATGACATATACAACAATGCTATTAGCAAACATTTATTGTGAAATTCTTAAAATTCTTTAAAATGATCATTATGGAAAAATAATTGTATATTTAAAAAAAAAAAATCATTCATTCATTTTTATTAAAATAAAATAATTGTATCATTTTCCTTTATGCCATTTCAGAATCACATTACTTTCTTCTGGTCCAAACAAAGTTCCCGACGTGGTCTACTGCTGTTGTAGCTCATCTGCCACAGGGTTCGTCGTTTTATGAGATGCTATTCTGCTCACTACATTTGTACAGAGTGGTTAACTGAGTAACCATAGCCTTTCTGTCAGCTTGAACTAGTCTGACCATTCTTTGTTTACCTCTCTCATCAACTAGCCGTTTCTGTCCGCATAACTGCTGCTCACTGGATGTTTTTTGTTTTTGTCACCATTCTGAGTATACCCTAGAGCAGTGTTTCCCATCCACTGTGGAAAATAATCAAATTCCACAAAATAAATAAATGCATGAAAAAAATTATAATTTCAGGGATCCAAACTCCGTTTGGATTTCGTTTTGGAGAAATTCACCATTTTGAATCCATAATCGGTCACTTTTGTGATTGTGAAGAGCAATGATTAATGTGCAAAAGTGACTAATATTTATACGCATTAAGGGTCTTCCACATGAATTCTATGAAGTGACGCCACTTTACACCAAAGTGTTTTTCACACGCACGTTTTTGCTTCACTTATAATGTAATAATATAAATTAAAAAAAAAAAGCAAAAATAAATTTGTGAAGGCATATAGACCCCAGTTATTGATCTAATTTAAATTCACCAAGAAAACACTTAGACCTAAACAAGTCTGTTTTTTACTTTATGCTATCAAAGCAACTGCAAGCTTTTTTTCTCTCTCTTCCAAATACACTTTTTTAATGTTTATTGTGCACACCTCACACTTTTTTACGTGGCAAACTCGTAATATCGCCGCTCTGTGGCACTTTCAGCAACTCTTGTCATGTGGATGGCTATGCGGTGCTTGACGCTGGCATTGAACGGAGCATTGACGCTTCGACTTAACTCATGTGAAATGCGCATTACAATTGTAAAACTGTAGGCAAACTGCTAAAAATAGAGAGATAGAGTTTCCCCTTGAAGGTCTCTGCGTTGTTCTGTCTTTTCTGAGTGCTGAAGTAAAGCAATTATTGTTAATAATTTGCACTTTACAAATTCATCCCGTTATTAATTTTATCTGACTCCAATTTTAAGTTGACCTCTAATTTAGATTAAGGCTCCAATTACTTTCTGATCATTCCTTTATTAAGTTATTGATTACTCTGAATCCTCTTCTGTTCATTTACCTTTTGATCAGTTTCTAATGAGATTCAAACTGATAGTCTTTAAGTGGCTTCCTCCTACATTAAAGCTTCAGTTATGATATAAATTATTCTTAAAATGGTATTCTCCTGCTCAGTTCCTCCAGAGTGGTTTCTCCTATTTTAAAGATAGTTCTATTCTGTTTTTCTAATGAAATTCAAACTGAAAGTCTTTAAGTGGCTTAATCCTACATTAAAGCTTCAGTTATGATATAAATGATTTTTTAAATGGTATTCTCCTGCTCCAGTTCCTCCAGAGTGGTTTCTCCTATTTTAAAGACCCAGTATAGATATAAATGATTTCAGAGGAATACAGAATAAATAAAAAAAATAAAAAATTATTTATTTCAATTTTTTAAAACATAAATTACAGAAACAAGTAAAAAACAAACCTGGCAGTTGAGAAAACTACATGTAATTGCAAAGGATGGGAAATCTGAATGCATATTCCTATTATTGAAGTTACACACATTAAGGTGTGGGATCATCTGACTACAGAGAACCCTGAGCTCTGGGCCAGCTTTCCTGAAATATCCAGACAGAATACAGATTTTATACCAAAAGGTATTATCCTTTGAAGAATTAAAATTTGGGGGTTAATGGGTTCTTGGCTTCCTGGTGTTTAGCCTTCAAGGAGGGGGATTTTTTTTCGTGGACCAGTGATTCTCATTCCTTTTTCACCGCTCATGAGTTTACAGCCCTGTAGTTTGTTGTGGCTTTGCAAGAACAAATCTACAAATTAGAAAAGAAGCAAATTACTTTTTTCATTACCCATTTAGCGCTCTTGCCACCTGTGTCCTCACACAGTGTAGCCTACCTATGTAACTTTTTTTTTGCATAGCCGAGTTTCAAACACAAGTAAACATGCTACTTGGACGGAAAACATGGACAAGATCTTGAAAAGGATGTTTAGCCTATGTGGGATAGTGGTGTGTCGTTGAATTTATCAGTCGTAAAAAGTGTGCCATGGCAGAAAATTGATTAGGAAACACTGCTCTAGAGACTGCTGTGTGTTAAAATCCCAGGAGATCATCATTTTCAGAAATATTCAAACCAGCTCATCAGGCACCAACAATCACGGTGATCCCATATTTTCCTCATTTTGATGGTTCATGTGAACATTAACTCACGGAACCCGTATATACATAGTTCCCCTTCTGTCACTAGATGTTGTGTCGAATGAAGTGACACAAGGGGTCTTCCTGGGATGCCAAACGTACCTCTGAACCTGAGAAAAGGCCAATGTCAAGTTGGCAGACAGAATTTGCATGCCCACCCCGGATATACGGGTATAAAGGGATGCCGAACGGTTGTGCAACAAGCAAGCTGAAGTTCACTACTGTTTTACTCACCTCTGTCAGCGAGAAGCATTGCTGTTGGATCTACGGCACGTTTCCAACTGCCGTTCTCTCTCTGCACGCTGTGCAGTCTACGCCCCTGGGCACTTTGACAGCGCTTTGTCACTGTTAAAAGAGTGTTCTCCTCCTAAAAGAATTAGATTTCTCTAAAAGAGTTTGAGTTTTCCACTCAAAAAAGAGCCCCACGGGATTGAGGACGACCTGGCTGGCTATGATGGCGTCATGGAGAAAACGACGGGCTCGGTTTCGCCGAGTAAATCCCCACGAACCATCCACCCCCTGACATGCTCGCTTGCTTCTGTCCGAGCTCGGGATGAGTGCGGCTCACCTACAGCCAGCTGGCATTCTCCCTTGCTGCATCGGATAACGTCCAGGCGTCTGACGTGACTGGGTTGCCGCCTTCGGCCAGCCCGCCCAGTCTGAGACATGCTTGCCTGGGCTGCCGTGAACATGGGCTTGGACTGGAACCCTCTGTCCTCCCCACAGCCTTCGTGGCTTGACGACTGGTACCTCGGCTCCGGGCACCGCTCACAGCCACCCTCGGTACCATTCTTCCCGGAAGTACATGACGAGCTGACACGGTCGTGGAGGGCACCTTTTACTGCCCGTAACTGACCCCTCTGCTCATCTGCTCTCACTACCCTGGACGGCGAGGCGGTCCACGGGTACACGGAAGTCCCCCAGGTGGATAGGGCGGTTGCGATCCACCTGTGTCCCGAGAACGCCACCACCTGGTGGGACCGCACGGTACTCCCATCCAGAGCCTGTAGGATGATGTCATCATTGACCTCCAAAGCCTACAGCTCCACTGGACAGGCCACCTCCGCCCTGCATGCCATGGCTCTCCTGCAGGTCCATCAAGCCAAGGCACTTAAAGATCTGCACCTGGGTAGTCCCGAACCCAACGTGCTGCAGGAACTGCGCTGTGCTACCGACCTCGCTCTCAGAGCCATGAAGGTCACAGCGCAAGCACTCGGGCGGGCGATGGCCACCCTCGTGGTCCAGGAGCGCAACCTCTGGCTGAACATGGTTGAGATGCGCGATGTTGACAAGTCAAGTTTTCTCAACGCCCCCCTGTCTCCCAGCTTGGCCTCCTCGGGGACACCATTGATGACTTCGCTTAGCAGTTCTCGGCGGTAAAGAAGCAGACGGAGGCGATTTCTCACATCATGCCGCGGCGCCGCCCAACCAGCACGCCCCGCCAGCTCACCAAACAAAAGCAGGTAGCTCCGCCTCAACCTGGGCCCAGCTCTCAGCCCCAGCGTCGAGCACCTCGCAGGCAGCGTATGCCCCCGTCTGCAGGACCACGAAACCTCCGAAGCACTCCTGAGAAGAGAGACCCAGGCAGTTGGATGTTTGCTCCGGAGCTGGTACCAAGACCACTCCATCTCCATTGTGCCTCAGCACCGACCCTTCTTACGGTTCACGTTTGACGGCCAGGTGTATCAGTACAATGTCCTCCCTTTCGGCCTGTCCCTGTCCCCTCGCGTCTACACGAAGATCGCAGAGGCAGCTCTTGCCTCACTAAAGGAAGTGGGAATCCGCATACTCAACTACCTCGACGACTGGCTCATCCTGGCTCACTCTCGAGAGTTACTGTTCACTCACAGGGACCAGGTGCTCATGCACCTCAGCCGTCTAGGGCTTCAAGTCAACTGGGAAAAGAGCAAGCTCGTCCCGGTCCAGAGCATCTCTTTTCTCGGCATGGAGTTAGACTCAATCTGCACTGTCACGGCAGGTTTCGCCCAGCGGAGAGTGGAGGCTCCACCCCCAGGTGGTCCAGCTGATATGGGACCAATTCGGCAAGGCACAAATAGATCTCTTTGCCTCCCAAGAGAACTCCCACTGCCCGCTCTGGTACTCCCTGAAAGGAGCTACTCTCGGGACAGACGTGCTGGCACACAGCTGGCCCGGGTCTGCGCAAGTACGCATTTCCCCCAGTGAGCCTTCTTGCACCGGTGCTGTGCAAGATCAGGGAGGATGAGGAACACGTCATCTTGGTGGCCCCTTACTGGCCAACCCAGGCCTGGTTCTCGGATCTTATGCTCCTCGCGTCAGCACCCGGTGCGTTCATTCCTGCGGAGAGGCTGGAGGGCAGGCTGACCCCTTCCACCCTGAAGGTGTATGTAGCTGCTATCTCAGCCCACCATGACGCAGTAGATGGCAAGTCCCTAAGTAAGCATGACTCACGCTATCCTGAAGCCGCGACTGGGCTACGTGCCCAAGGTTCCTACGAACCCCTTCAGGGACCAGGTCGTGAACCTGCAAGCGCTGCCCCGGGAGGAGGCAGACCCAGCCCTTTCGTTGCGGTGTCCGGTATATGCTTTGCATATCTATTTGGACCACACGCAGAGCTTTAGATGTTCTGAGCAGCTCTTTGTCTACTTCCATGGACAGCGGAAATGGAATGCTGTCTCCAAACAGTGGTTAGCTCACTGGGTCTTTGATGCTATTTCTTTAGCTTATCACACCCAGGACGTGCCCGCCCTTTGCGGGTTTGAGCACACTCTACGAGAAGTGTGGCATCCTTGTGGGCACTGGCCCATGGCACCTCCTTAGAAAAATCTGCAGAGCAGCGGGCTGGGCAACACCCAATACCTTTGCCAGATTTTACAATCTCAGGGTTGAGTCAGTCTCGTCCCTTGTTTTGTCAGTGTCTGAGTCGGTAGAACTCGGTAAAGTGGCACAACTGACCAGGTGTTCCGCTTGCACACAGCGCCCTTAACCAAGTTGATCTAATGTGCCTTCTATCCTAGGTTAGCCACTAAGCATCGCTCCATGGATGTTCTTCTCCCTAGCCTTCTGGCCTGCGAATTTGCGTCCAGACCCACTACGAGTCACAGGTGCTTTATACTGGGGTCAGGCTTAGTTCCCTTTCCTTATTTTCAGCTCCTCAGTGCAAAATCCTGACTGGCACTCGCTGTCCTGCTTCCCTTTATAGCCGTATGTCCGGGGCGGGGCATGCAAATTCTGTCTGCCAACTTGACATTGGCCTTTTCTCAAGGTTCAGAGGTACATTTGGCATCCCAGGAAGACCCCTTGTTTCACTTCATTCGACACAATGTCTTGTTCCCTCCCTCAGGGAACGGAGGTTACAACAGTAACCATGACGTTTTTATGCATCGCAATGCTGCCAACAAAATCAGCCCTTTATAGCCGTATGTCCGGGGCGGGGCATGCAAATTCTGTCTGCCAACTTGACATTGGCCTTTTCTCAGGTTCAGAGGTACATTTGGCATCCCAGGAAGACCCCTTGTTTCACTTCATTCGACACAATGTCTTGTTCCCTCCCTCAGGGAACGGAGGTTACAACAGTAACCATGATGTTTTTATGCATCGCAATGCTGCCGCAAATCAGCCAACAAAATGATTGGCTGATTAGATAATCACATGATTATGTAGGTGTAGGTATTCATAAAAAATTGTTCAGTAAGTGTGTGTGTGTGTATATTTGTATCACTGATTCTTGAGAGTCTGGACAAAACATGTCCCACATGTCCCATAATTTATAGCAAAAATTAAGAAATTCATCATGTATGACATACTTACAAAGTTAAATTTAAAGGAATTGTATATACCTATCTGATTTTTAGAATAAACATTTTTATCTTTTTGTGGAAAAGTTGTTTAAATGTATGGTCTGTGGTTAGATGGTCCATATTATTGCACTTGTCCTCAGCAAGAGGTTTATTAACCATCCCAAAAAACTTTAAAAAAGCTCTACAATTGTGAAAACATATATATCAAATAAAAAATAAGGGGTATAAATATAAAAAACAACTCATGAAATGAACATCAAACAATATTTTCCATAAATATCTGCCTATTAAAGTTGTGTCCTCAGTTTCTGTCAACTCCGTCAGATTGTTTCATAAAGCTCTTTAAATCAGGAAATAGCATGGTCAGCTATATCCTTGAGGACCCCTTTTCATCTCCCTGTCTGTGGTGAATGCAGCACTGAAACACATGCTCTGGTACATTTTACATTTTTTTATATTTTAGACAAACAATGTCAATATTCCTATGGTCACAGCTGCACCATGTCAATACCATCTTTCTGTTAAGATACTTTTTTTTTTTAAACCATAGTGGATTGAATTTAAGCATTTTAGTGAGGTTATTGGGACAGCTAGCAACTGAGGAAAAACTAGCTAACTGCAGTGTACAATACATGTTTTGGCGGGAAAATACAAGCCCTTACGTCAACTCCGTCAGACGTCAACTCCGTCAGGTTCTATGTCTGACGGAGTTGACCTGTAAGCTGACGGAGTTGACAAATCCAACAATAACCTCTTAATGTGCGAATATAATATTATTTGTGAATATAGTGAAGGGTTAAACTGTTATTTCAGGGTTTTATTTACACATAAATGCACATACATAGCATGCATTACATTATTTAACCATACGCATCTGACTTGTAGAGAACAGGGAGGCAGTGGTCTGCTTATTATTGTGTAACCTGTAACTTTGCTAGCACTTTAATATATATATTTATATATGTAGAGACAGAGATAGAGAAATGAGAAGCCAGTGTAGGGCTGGGCGATATGGCCAACAAAAATTATCACGATAATAAAAATCTGATTCTATAGTCTTATTCAAGTACATTTTTCTTTATTTCAGTTTTTATTGTAGGAAAGCATGACTGGACAGAAATTGTCAGTTGAGGAGCAAAGGAGAAGAAATAGAGAGTACCAATGAAAGAGAAGAGAAAAATTAAAGAGTGACCAAGAGAGCAAGCATGCTATGCAAGAGAAGGAAAGACAAAGGTGGAAGAAGAGAGTTAAAGACAAAAAAGTAATACAAATAGACGAGATGGGAGACAGGGCAAAGATGAATTGGAGAAAGTATTGGAGAGAGGCACAGAAAAGGTCCAGAGAGAAAAGATCCAATGAAGATGCAGTGCTGAAGGCACACACCCCTCCAGATAGTCCGCAAGATCAGGATATTCAAGAATACAACCCAAGAGCAAGACAAAATCCATGTTCAGTGGAAGCAGTGGGAGAGAGTTCAAGAAGAGACAGTCAATGGAATCCACACTAAACTCGTCCAACACAGTGGCAGTCTTTCAGAGCTCATCAAACTCTATGAGCAAATACTCAGAAATGAAACCACAACACATGTGTGTTTAGTGCAAAACCAGTCAAAAGCATACAGAAACACAATTGAGACTTGTGAAGAAAGTACAGCAATTGTTCACGTTGACTTTTCAGAATCCTGGAGATGCAAGTATCAATCTGAAGTACAGGCCTGCCATTTTGGACAAAATCTGCCACAGATAACGCTGCACACCGGAATGTATTACATTAAGGGTGGAAAGGCAGGGTTTTGCACACTTTCAGAGTCAAAGAGACAGGATGCTGCAGCAATCTGAACACATATGGATCCAGTCCTAAAAGATATCAAAACGAGATATCCACAGGTCACCACCGTGCACTTTTGGTCTGATGGTCCAAGTAAACAGTATAAGAACAAAAATTATTTTTTCCTTCTGTCTTGTATCCCCCCTACACTTGGGTTTGAAAGAGCAACATGGAACTTCTTCCCCACTTCCCATGGTAAGGGCGCACCAGACGGCATTGGCGGAACAGTGAAGAGAACAGCTGACAACCTGGTCCTGAGAGGAAATGATGTGACAGATGGACACACATTCTTTGAAATGGTCTCAAACAGTCTGAAGAGCATTCAGCTGTATCACATTGCAGAAGAAGACATCCAAAGATATGATACACTTCTCATACATCCTCTCAAACAGGTTCCCTCAACCAGACGAATACACCAGGTCATCCCACATGAGAACAGGATCCAGCACAGACAAATATCCTGCTTTTGCAGCAAGATGTTGGTTTGCCAGTGCTTCAGCCCAGCTACCTTCTATTTCCATGGCTACCCAGAGGAACAGCAGAGTGATACAAGGAGGGCAGGGAAGAAAAGACCTTTGGCCATGTTGTTGGAGGAGAGGGAAAAAGAGATGGGAGGGGGGGAAGAGGATATGAAAATGGAAGATGTAATGGAGGAGAAGTTGGATAAGGAGCCTCTGAAAGGTCCTGAGGGTACTGTGACAGTTATGACTGTTAGCAGCCTTAATAATGGAGACCGGCTAGCAGTAGTATATGATGACCACTGGTGGCTAGCCAAGACCATTGCTGTGGATACTGAGCATCAAGATGTGAAAGTGGAGTTTCTGCATCCCCATGGTCCAACAGCAAAGTATCAGCCTAAGCTTCTCACAAAGGATGTCTGTTTCTGCCCAGTTAAAGACATCATAGTGAAACTAATGGGAAATGCATCACCAGTCAAATTAAGAAAACGAGAGATCTACAGCATAGCCCCTGATGTGATGGACTTCATAGAGCGTGTGCATGTCCGACGCCTGCTGCTCAAGGCATAAGCGCAGGTTAGACAAAAATGAAATCTTAAGTAAGCTAATTGAACCTGATTCTAAGCTACAGATTATGTGTTGCAGTATTGTTGTCAAGGAATGTCAATTTAAGATCACACCCAGTATAAAGTAGGCAGTGCAGGGCAATCACACATCCAACACACCCAAACACACACATACGCACACACACACACACACACGCGCCACTTTAAAGTAAATGGCTTCTTACAAAAGAGGAAAGGAAGAGGAGAAGAGGTGGATGAGAAAAAGGAGAGCAGGAAGTGTTATAGGGGGGAGGTAAATGAAAACAGAGGGGGAGGAGGGCCCCTGGTTTCCCTTATTGTTTTTTTTGATAGTTGGAAACGGTGTAATTTATAATAGTTGGAAACGGTGTATGTGCAATATGTTTATTATAGTTTGCTTTACAGTAAGATCAATACTCTAATAACAAGGAATAGTTTTAGTAGTAGTTTAAAGAGCACATCTGTTCAATAATCACAATGCACACATATTTTTTGTCAACACCGTCAGTTTTTCATCAACACCGTCAGATCTTCATCAACAGCGTTGAATGTATGTTTTTGTTAATTTTTTGGGGAAAAAATTTTTCTTCCTTCAGTTTATGTTGTTTTTGTAATAAAGGACCATCTGATCTACATCTTCTGAGTTTTCAGAATAGTGTGAAATCACAACTTAAGTTTATATATTGTATTTTTTTTACATATCAGAGTAACTAAACAGAGTAACTAAACTTTAGATTCTTGTTGGATTGGAAGAATTAAAATTGTATACTTTTTAGTGTGTCTGACGGAGTTGACACAAATCCAGTTCTGAAGGGAAACATGTTTATTTGTTAAAAATGTGTTATAATTTAGAACCTGTTCATTTACATGGTTAAATAGCTAAGACCTTTCTCTGCAGAAACATACAACTCTAATTGATATAGTGTGTATTTTTTTTTTTTTAAGTATTTTAAAACGTGTTTTGTCCCGACTCTCAAGAATCAGTGGTATATATATGTATGTGTGTGTGTGTGTATATATATATATATATATATATATATATATATATATATATATGTATATATATATAGATATATATATATATGTATATATATATGTATATATATATATATATATATATATATATATATATATATATATATGTACGTACGTATGTACTGGGGCCAGCTGTGTGCAAGTGCATCTGTCCCAAGGTGAGCCTCCATTAGGGAGTACCAGAGCGGTTAGTGGGAGGTCTCTTGGGAAGCAAACAGGTCCACCTGTGCTTTGCCGAACTGCTCCCAATCAGCTGGACCACCTGGGGGTTGAGACTCCACTCACCGCTGACAGCGCATCCGCTGCAGTGTTGAGGCTGCCCGGGATATTAGTGCCGTGATGCAAGAGATATCTGCCGCATCCAAGATCTACACAAAGGTGGGCAGACATCTTTAAAAAGATTCGTCTATAAAAAGACATTCAAAGCCAATGTGTATACTCTTTTAGAGGAAATATACTCTTTTACAGGTCTGTTTGCTCTTTAAGGAAACACTGTCAAAGTGCTCAGGGGCAAGAACTGCACTGGTGTGCAGAGAAGGGAGAAAGCCGCTGGTAATGCGCTCCAACAGCAATGCTCTTAGAGGCGAGTGGTACAGTATTGGAATACCAGCTTGCTGAACACTCAATCACTCGGCTCCGAAGAAAAAATCTGAATTGACAGACACATGATTCCCTCCTTTTATACCCGTATGTCCGGGGGAGGAACATGCAAATTCTGTCTGCCAATTTCTCATTTACCATTTCTCAAGTTCAGTGTTAACCGAGGCCTTCAAGTAGGACCCCTAGTGTCGCTTCATGTGACACAACGTTGAGTGAGCGACAGACGGGGATCCACACTCTCTTTTCCTGAGAGAGCATGCATTTCCTGAATCAAAAATGGGGCTTCTCAAACAGAATTGTCTTTCAGAACGACCCCATTTAACACTGGCGGAGTTCGCCTGAATTTAATTACATAACCATGCTTTATCATTTTGAAGTACCCAGATCAAAATGCCCTTCAGCTGATGCCAAGCTGACAGACTGGATTAATGCATGGCTTTTGCCTGCAGTGCAACCTGTAACCACTAGGTGGTGTGCTTTGCTCATTTTTGGTGACTGCCCCCGAACCAGCGGCTTAGTGGAGGGAAGCCTTTGCTCCTCTACTACTGATGCTGGTATAAAAGTATTTGATAACATTTTTGCCTTTATTGTACTCCAGCATGAAAGATGAGTGCCCTGAGACGCATTTACAGCAGGGATGCTGACAGAATACAATTTCCCTAGTATTTTCAATGGAGAATATGTACGAACTTTGGGGGAAATGTTTATTTAGGAAAACTGGTTTGCCACAACAGCCTCAGCATTCTTTATGGGGGACAACATGTGGTGCTTATGTTCATTCTTTTGTCTTTTGTACACTTGTGTTTGATGAACATTGAATTACGTTATGCATGACTCAAGACCCTTGGTCATGGAGACAGAGGCTGAATTCATAATGTGAGTTTTTATTGTTTGCTCCCCAGCGTAAACTGCTGGGGGAAACCGAACTATATTCTGGCTGTCGGTGTCCGAAGTGTGAACAATGGCGAACTCTACCTGATATTGTCTGAAGGGCAAACAGGAACAACTCGGATATGTTTGTACGGTCTGGTTTCATTCACTGAATGGGGGCTCACCCTTCGTTTCACTGCAAGTCCATCAAGCTCGCTTGTGGTGCCCTGCTGGCCATTTAAAAGGGGCTGGTCCAACATTCAAATGCCTACACGTACGCGCCCATGATGGCGGGAATGAACAATGACCCCAATCCTTCTGAGGGGGGTGCAAATCTCGTATTCGGCGCCTTATGCAGCTCTCTGGTGGGACGTTGCGAAGATTCCGAGCACGAATGCACTAGAGCTGTGGCAGCATTTTCTCTCTCTCTACGAGGAAGCATCTGCTGGAACACGGCAGTGTGCTGTTTCACAGCCTGGAATTGTTCTACCACGACTGTAACACAGGGGAGTTCATTAGAAAAGCCTTGTTCTTGTCACGAATATCTGTGAGCGTAAGCCACAAATTGCATTCTGCCACTATAAGGCCCTCCATATTCTGACTAACAACACAAGCAATATGTTTGGTAGCCCTTAGCACCAAATTAGGAGCTTGCTGCAATTCTTTGACAGCCTCAGCATCTAGTCGAGTCCCCTCATCTAAATCCCTCATAAAATGGGCCTCTGCTCCCTCCATCAGGGAACGGTTAACATGTGGAGAATATCTCACATGGACTAACCAATGGACATATGGAATGATACCAACAGAGGACCCTATCTACAGAGAGGGTATGCAGCAACATTGGCCGAGGCAGAGAAAGCTCTGGTGGGAAACACAGGGTTCACCTACGGGGAAACCGAACAGTGGAAACTCATCATTCGGGATTACCAAGGGGAATCAACATGTATGGAGCACTGAGCCCCAGCAACTGAAAAGGGGCATACCACGAGTACTGGGTCTGGTGCCGTTTCTCCTCTGCCCAGTTCGTCACCGAACAGTGCTTAAGAATTATAGAGGCATCCGGGGTTTACCGAATACGGGGAACTGTTGTGGAAAAAGGCGCACATTATCACCTTTGAAAATGGGGAAAGGCGCAATGCAAGCCGTACATCCAACCTCCCGCCCGGACTACCTGCTACCTGCTGTAACACTTGCGTCAAAACCGGCTCTATGCATAGGTTGTAAAACCCTGTGAAGGTATTGGGTGTTGCCCAACCCGCAGCTCTGCATATGTCTGCTAGAGAGGACCCTTTGCCAGTGCCCAGGAGGACGCAACACCTCTAGTGGAGTGCGCCTGGTCTCCCAAGGGGCCCGGCATGTCCTGTGATTGGTATGTGAGGAAAATGGCATCCACAATCTAGTGGGCGAGCCTCTGCTTGGAGACCACTTTCCCCTTCTGCTGCCCTCCAAACAGACAAAGAGCTGGTCTGAAAGTCTAAAGCTCTGTATGCGGTCCTGGTAGATGAGGGCATGAACTGGACACAGCTACAAAGCTCTGAAGGGAGTGCTTGCAGGTTAGTCACCTGGTCCCGGAATGGAGTGGTGAGAACTTTGGGCATGTAAATGGGCCGGGGTCTCAAGATCACGTGAGAGTGTGCCGGCCCAAACTCCAGGCATTCACTGGTGACAGAGCACCTGCAGGTCCGCCACCCTTTTGATGTGCACCACCAGCAGGGCCATCTTCAGGAGACAATGTACTAATCTCGGCCTGCTCCACTGGCTCAAATGGGATTCTCTGTAAGGCAAGTAGGATCACAGAGAGATCCCAAGAGGGAATCAGGCGCAATCTAGGAGAATACAACCTCCGCGCACCTTGAGGAACCTGTTGATCAGGTCATGCTGACGTAAGGGTCTCCCGTCCAGTGTATCGTGGTATGCTGCTATGGCAGCCACATACACTTTCAGGGTTGAGGGAAACGGATGTCTGCCCAGCCCTTCCTAATGGAAAGAAATGAGCCTGTAACAGTGCTGAAGCGGTCTTATGTGGAGAGCACTAACCATGCCACCTGCCACAGTGACTGTGGAACCAAGGAGATGACTGGATTTACCGTGCCTAGACAGGGTGGTTTGTGGCAAGGCAGTGCAGGTGCCCCACCTGGAAGACAGCCAGTCTGGACATGCTGCTCCGCAATCCTGCAGCATTGGCCAGTGACTGGGGCAGGCGAGCGACCCCAGAGACCAGCACACTTACCAGTTCGCCATCTGTCTCTCGATGAAGAATGAGGGAACAGGAGGTACTCGTATTCTCCTAATTGACCGGAAATACTTCCAGCACCTGGCCGTCACGAGTGCGCTGGCCCAGGGAATGAGGAAACCGCTATTTTATATACCATGTGTGTTTCGAGGCCCAGAGGGCACTTGGCGATGGAATACCTGCCACACGCTCTCCCAAAGGCGATGGTGGGTCTGGAAATAGCACCCGGGCCAGACTGTTCAAAAGTAGTCACCTCATCCATGGGCTGCCCATATCAGGACAGCCTTGAAGCCCATCTGTGGTTCTTGGGGGCTTGCTGACGGCCAGGTGGAGCCGACTTTCCGCAGGAGCATCTCTTTCTCTGAAGATGGTATACAGGCTTCAATGGTACATGGCGGATAGTGGCATGCAAATTCCACTCACCAATTCTCATTGGCCTTTTCTAATTTAAGCAAAGGTGATTGGAGCTTTCAAGATTTAACCCCTAGTGTCACTACATCGACACAATGTTGAGTGAGTGATTGACAGGGAACTCTGTAATCCTGTCTGAATAAGGTATATCCCAGGACTTCTAAATCTCACGATGGAGGTCTGGGGAAAAGGGAGCGGCCTACAAGGCATAGCTGCATGCTGGCCCGCTAAAAAACTGTCATCTAAGATCGATTTACAATCCTCAGACTGTGCTTCATCCAGCCAATCCAGGTGCAATTTTTCCACTGCACGTGTGATAACCTCCAGCAGTTCCACATAAGTTGCCAAAGGTCTTGAAATCCTACCGCTAGAAGGCAAGGCTGTCAGACATGAGCTGATAAAAGGGAAGGTCCTTTTTTCTTTTCTTATGTAAATTACTTTAAACACTGAAATCTGGGCTTGGATGCGCAAGGAAGATCCCAGGACCCAGGGAGTGGATAAAAAACAAACAAATCTGGAGTTTAATTAACTCCCTTCGAAGAAAGAACATTTCTATCGGGAAGACACGCAGGCTTGAGTGAGGTTTAAGATGCCATTTATTTGATGAATGAAAATTAATGTCTCCCTTTGGCGTAGGCCCCGTCTGGCGGTCTGAGGGAGTTGTACTTGGAACCATCATATCCTGCCGGAGATAGGAGGCAGGGTTGTGGAGCCTACCCCCAAAAGAGATGATACAGTTTGGTACAAACCAGGTCTTGTGTTATAGATGAAAAAATTATAGATGTGAGCATCTGAATTTGACATTAAATTTGCAATATATCTGGCATGCTTGTGTGAAGCCTTTGCAATAGGAAAGCATTTTTTTTTTCAAAAAATGTTTAGAGTGTGATATTGGGCTCCCCGTGGACATGGTTATGCAGAATCTTTGCCTAAGACGAGCAGCTTGATATGTGGCCCTATGTTAGGCCGGTGTTGCTGTGCACTATCTTGAAAGATAAACACCATTTGATTATGAAAACTTTCCGACAAGGGAAGAGTTGTTTGAGGTATCTTTGCCAAAGGTGGGCAACGTGCGTAAAGCCATACGAGAATGGTGACGTTGCGTGTAGTCCCTTCGTTGAAAGATGACATTTGATGTGAAAACCCTCCAATGAGGGAAGGGTTGTTTGAGAACATGTATGTATATGTATATGTGTATATTTACATTTACATTTATGCATTTGGCAGACGCTTTTATCCAAAGCGACTTACAGTGCACTTATTACAGGGACAGTCCCCCCCGGAGCAACCTGGAGTTAAGTGCCTTAGCTCAAGGACCCAACAGTGGCATCTTGGTGGTGCTGGGGCTTGAACCCCCAACCTTCTGGTCAGTCACCCTGAGCCTTAACCACTGAGCCACCACTGCCCCATATGTATATACATATATAATTGTGGCCATTTCCCTGTGATCCATGATCCTAGAAAGTAACCTCTGAACCCTGAAGAGCTAGTGTGAGGAAGCGGGAAATGAGGAGTGGCCTTGGAGAATGATAAGCATGGCAAAATTGAGGTGGCTTGATAGGGACTGGAGATTGCATTATGAGACCCAAACTGACCAGAGAACGACGGCAAATAAGCCTGATCCTGTCGTGTTTCTTTAAGCAGGGAAGTTTGCGTGTTTAGAGAATAGAGCGTGATGCCTAGAAATTTGAGAGATGCACAGGACAGTTTTATTTTTGAAAGAAATGCGCCCAAAAACATACAAAAATGTGTGTCTCAAGCATGGATGAGTACCAACTGTTCGTGTCAATATAAATCAGGATCTTCAAAAATGTGATTCTCAAGCATGGATGAGTACCAACTGTTCGTGTCCTAGCTTTACGTACTGAAGATGCATATCGGACTTTATATTTGTGAATATTTGCAAATCTCCTTTCCAAATGTGCTTGATGGCTGATTCCATGGCTAATGCGTTAAGCTACCATTGTCTCTGACTGCATTCACAGAGACCGGATATACATATATGGCTGAACTCTGAATATCATCAGAAACTGACTCATCTGATAAGTCTGACTGTGGAACAGAATTGGGACACACAGTTCAGCAGCAAGCATTAATGAATTACTTCACTAATTGGATTTTGTATACTTAAAAAGTATGCAAAACAACAATGCTGAAAGATATTAAAGGAGAAATCTGTTGACAATGAAATATGTATATTTCCAGGTATATGAAAAGAACTGAAATACTATACCAGTTGCCCAGAAACTGAATAGGTTGGGTCAGTTAAGGTGCCTCTCTTTTTGCACATTATTTTATTTTATTTATTTATTTATTAATTTTTTGAAGAATAAAAGTTGAACATACTGAATAAAGAAATCAAATTACATCCTATTCATTTGAGAACAGAGTCAGGTTGGTTCAACACTTTATAGTTATATTAACATTCATTCGATGAGACTAGGTTGCAGCGTAGCTTGGACATTCTGCTAGCCAGGTAACTCACACAGGTTTTAGGTGAATAAATAATGACACATTTTTGGGCCAACTTTCCCTTTAACAACCATGTCACGATGTTTATTGCCTATGAGGTATGATTGAGCAATTTTGTAAATTGTAGACCAGTAAATGTAAAAAAACCCAGAAAGACTTATAAGTATATTTGTAGTTCCACAACATCTCTGCCCTTTTTGATAAAATGGGCTTGGAGAGCGCTCATTGCTTCTCAGTGGGAAAAAAATGGTAGATAAACAAGTCTCTCTACAGCACAACTTCTTAGAAAGGCCATCCAGGTCCCTGGAAGTAATTACCCTCAATCTACACACAAACAGGCAGTGTGTCATCTATGGGCCGGTAATGAAATGGGCAATTATGTAGTTCATTATTTTTAATGCAAGCTGCCATGTTGAACAGTGGTGTGGAGAATCCACCAGCACTAGCTCTTGCACCATAAACGTAGTCATCAAAGGCAATATGGGAATTTGCTGCACTCCAGCAAGCTCTGTGTTGTACAGCTCATCACAGTTTGATTCCCCAAGCAATTTATGTGTACAGGATCAAATGCATTTGACATTGCGGAACTCATTCAAGGTCTATTTTTGTGGTAACTAGTACATCTGAAAAAGAAGAACAAAGAGATGACAAAAGCAGTATGAAAGAAAGAAGCACTTTTCTAAAATATCCAATACTGGGTTGTGCAGGAATATCCACATAGTTATGAGTGTGAAAACATTTTCAGAAGCATACAATCAATGATTTTTACAATTCTAGCAAGAAACATGGGCCTGCCAACTCCAAGGGCCCCTGACTACAATGTTTTTGTATGGTTACTTAGCTTTGCATATCTAGTTCAATATCTTTGTGTTGGACCGAACTTTTTTAATATCACAGTCGGAAAACTCATAAGTAAAGGTTCAAAAGCATTGCCACACATAAAACAATTATATTTCCCTGCAGCATTCCTAGGAAATCATTAGCTGCTGGATGGGCTCATTTTGAACAATCAGAATTAAAAGTAAGACGAAGCAGGACTACAAGGAAATAATCAATTACAAAAGAATAAATCATGAAAGAATAATGACTGGAGAGTCACATATGTAACGTTTGGCAGGAGGAGGCAGACGAGGATTGAGGATCTACACGCGGGTTTTATTAATCAAAGGTGAAAACAAGACAAACAGGAACAAACAAAACATCCACGTTGGGAAAATTGGAACTAAAACATGAAAACATCAGGGGCACACGAACAGGATGGATACAAGGCAAGACAGGCAAGACATCTACTTCTCAACATGAGCAAACAACGATCGACAAGGGAATGGAGGAACAGCGGAGTTTAAATACAGAGACATGATGATAACAAAACGACAATCAGGTGAGAACAATGACAGAGTGATGAGGGCCAGGAATCATGGGAATTGTTTTTCATACCAAGTGACAAGAGAAACACTGGGCAGACAACAAGGGATCGTAACAAGATAACGCCATGTGAGATTCGGACGTGTGAACTGCGAGCTCTGCGCACTTTGCTAGTTTTAATACTTTTTATGTCATAAACTGGTGAGATTCGATACAGCCAGTTCCATAAATGTTCTAGGAAGATAATATGTCAAATAATTAAAAATCCTTGGGTTCTGGAGACATCAAAAGACACTTGCGTGCTGAAGATGACACCCCTGAGGCCCAGAGCCAGGGAGCCGATTTGGCTGGGAAAGTGAGGGAAATTCAACGAAAATTGTTGAACATGACAGCAATGCTGACGAAGGACGTTGATGACTTGGAGGATCTTCCTGTAATACTTCAATCTATCACTGCCATGGAGATTAAATTCACTGAGGTGATTACAAGATTGGGGGATGTCGAGAAACAGATAGATTATCTGGAGTCATCGAGGGAATTATCTGCTAATCTCCTAGAGACCAAGGTGGATTTGGAGCACATCTGGGAGAAGTAAGAGGATATGGAGTTGGCAGAATATCATCCTTATTGTTGGAATTCCTGAGGTTGAAGAAGGATGGGATATGGTGAAATTCCTAGATGGGCTCTTTCAAAGTCTGCTCGACATAACAGGCCATAAGCTGGAAATCGAGCGAGCCCACAGGGATCCGGCTCGGCAATCTGCTGAGGGAGATAGGCCCTGATTTATTCTGGCAAAATTTCTGAGATCATCCAATAAAGATCTCGTGCTATGTGAGGCGAGGGTTAAAGGAAGGGTTTCTTGGAAGAACCACAGCATTTTCTTCTTCCCAGAATTTGCTAATTCGATAATAGTGAATCTTGATCGATTCAAGGAAAGGATGCAAGAAACTCTTACTTCAACGGAAGTTCGCTTTTGCACTTATGTTCCTGGACAAATTGAGAATAGATACTAAGGATGGCCTTAAAACAATTACATGTTCCCAGCATGCAATCTCCTTCATAAAGTTAATGGAGTGAGTTATTTTGTGGTTCTCACGTTGCAGCCAAGTGGACCAACTCACTAAACATTCACATGACTGTCTGAGGAAACTGAATGCCCTTTTTTGTTTCTTTTTGTGTTGTTCCACCTAGCGGCTGGAGTTTGTTATAGTGTAGTAACAATCCTTTTTTTTTTTTTGCTGATTCTGCCTAGTGGATGGAGTTTATTTGGTGGAGGAACTGCCTTCGGGCAGTTATGTGGATGAATCTTCACGTTCTTTGTGCTTATTCTGCCTATTGGCTGGAGTTTGTATTATAGATTATCTTCTGTTGTGCAATTCTGTCTCACAAAATTTGTATAGAAACACCAGACATGAGCAATCCGACTTCAAAGTTGTCATAGGGGCTCTATTACATGGACTGTTTGAGTTTAGAGGAATGGACACTAGTTCATGCTGTCGTGTGCAGGGTTAATGTGCACATTTTTCTTTCTTCTGTTTGTTTGGTTGTTGCACTAGTGTTGGAATGTGGTCTTTAGACACACAATCTATTTATTCTTGGGCTGTCAATCGATTACAATTTTTAATCAAATTAATTACATGGTGTACTGATTAATTAATCGCATTTAATCGCATATACAAATGTTTGCTGAGAAAGCCCCTCATATAACAACAATTCAATATATAATGATGAAATAATTATACATGGTTATCTTTAAATATTTTTAAATTGTATATATATATATATATATATATATATATATATATATATATATATATATATATATAAAAATAAAAAATATTCAGATAATTAAAATACATTACATTCTTCTTGCAGAAGAGTTAAACATTGAAAAGCAGCTTTAGAATACAATGTATTGTTTACTACCATATTATTGAACATAAGCCAATCATTGGCATACATTTCACAGCAATCCATTTCACAAGTGAATTTGTCAATCAGTTCGAGATTTATTATGAGGGCTTGTTTAAGGACCTGCCAATGTACGCCTGTGTCAGACATGCATGTGTAGCGTCTCGGGGGCGTTGCGTCATAAACAAAAATGTTTTAGGTCACTTTGTCAAGTTAAATATAGTTTAATACTTAAAACACACTTTGAGATCCCTTAGTTCGAATTTGCACTCTATCAAGTGTTTTGAACACAAGAACATAACACATGTTTGTGTTGTACTGCCTGCTGAAGGGTTGTTTTGTTCACTGTATAAACTGCGCATTGCCATACAGCTGAAGTTTCACTTACTGCCCTCTGGAGTAAACAGGTGGTACTACAAGCTTGCATTTCTCAGGAATCTTCCTTATTATGGTCCGGGGGCATTGCGATTAATTGCATAGATTTTTTTAACGCATTATTTTTAATAAAATTAATCGCACTGAATTAACACGTTAAATCGACAGCCCTAATTTTTTATAATATGTCAAAAGTTAATATGACTGGATTGTCTCTCTCTTATCTTTTTCAGGTTTGGGAATACTTTTATTGGATAGATTAAATTACTTTATAGACATCCAGTACGTACGGTACAAACAAATTGATTCATTTCAGGTTATTTTACTCTGGATAGGGGCACCCAGCAGGGATGCCCTCTTTCCCCATTATTGTTCTGTCTTGCCCTGGAATCATTAGCAGCCACGATAAAAAAGGAAGATGATTTTCCAGAAATAGAAATAGATTTCAAATTATGAGGGAATTATAATGCAAAAATACAAAATAATTAAATACAGAAGCACTCTCGTTGAGGAATAATCAGAGCTGTCGCTCGGCTAAAGCGAAACTTGCATGTCACGTGTCTTTAAAGGAAACACCCCAGCGTTACATATTTAAAACAGTTAATATAATGCGTTATAGCTTTATTAAAGTTCAAATAATAAGGAAGCAGGTCATGTAAATAATGAAACAAACTCTGAAACTGCCTCTTCTATGAGTAGCGCAAAGTGTCCCTATCTAAGGAGGAGAGATTGAAACTGCACCCGACTGAGGCACTCTGGTGCGGGTACACTCATCTCTTGAGCGTGCATGCTTTCTGCAGCTAGATTATAACATGATGGCTCGTGACTTATTTTAACATAATATATGCGTCACTGTGTGTTTATTATCATGAAGAAAATTGGCAATATGCACCTTTATTAATAGAGAGAGTTAAAAATGGATTGAAGTGAACAGAAAGGTGAGAGAGGGTAGTCTTCGTCCCATTATACACTGCAAAATTTTGTTTTGGCTTGTTTTCCAATATAAATATCTAAAATACATTTTAAAATAATGTACATTTACTTCTCCAGCTATACTATACTATATATAATATTAAAAATACAAATATTTTAAAACACCAACTAAAAATCCTTTAAAAAAAAAATTGCATTCACCTGAGAAGAAGCATATAAGATATTTAGACTTGCTTATAAAGAATAGATCTTGGACATAAGTATATTTAGTATTTACTAAAGTATAACCATGTGGAAAAAATACACTTATATACAAAATACACTTTTATTTGTCTCTTTAAGCAAGTGTAAACATCTTATGTTGCTTCTCAAGTAAATTTATTTTTTTAATGGAAAATAATACAAAAACACTTGATAACCACATGATTTTTTTAGTGAATTAAACTTAATAATACAAAATGTTTTCCCTTTAATTCAGTGAATGTCATTTAGAGGTATTTTTAAAAGATAATTTGTTTCCACTTTATTGTTAGAAAGCACATTTATTACAACCTTTTAAGTCTGGGCACAAGCTGAATAGTCGGTTAAGAGCTAATGATTAATCATTGCAATACTCACCAGAATAGTCGAACATTCATTCTAATAATTGTTAGATTAGTCGATTATCGTTAATAACAATCGTTAGTTGCAACCCTACATTATGCCATTTTCTATTTAGAGAATTTCACACAAAAATAACTCAACAAATAATGAAAAGATAGTTCGTTTTAAACTGTATCACAAACTGTTGTGATGTTTTAATTTCTTTGAGAGTATTACAATGGAAGAAAATACATATGGCGGGTCTGTTGGGGTGTCTTCCAAAATGTTTGCATAATGCATTAGTAGGCCTACAGTGAGCATTATTCCAACAGAGTTCTGTCACAACAAAAGTGTGCTAGTCATTAGCACAAATACTGTAGACAAACCTAATGTCACGATTCACTGTTGTCTGCCCTGTGTTATGCCTCTGTGCCCCCCTTGGACTGCCTGTTTGCCCCTTGTGCCCTCCTTGGACTGCCTGCCCCCCCGAGCCTCCCCTTCACTCCAGGGACGATTTGTTTTTTTTGGAGCGTCTAGAATCCGCTCCTTAGAGGGGGGGCTATGTCACTATTCACTGTTGTCTGCCCTGTGTTTTGCCTCTGTCATCTGTTCCCCTTGGACTACACTTCCCATAATTCACTACCCTCATCACTGCCAGCTGACTTCCATTGTCCTCACCTGTGTTTAATTTACTTATTAGCCTTTGTGTATATAATGCCCTGATTTCTGTTCAGTCTTGGTCAGTTGTTGAATGTAGTTGAATGTATTTGACCTACCGTGTTCTGCCCGTACCTTTCGTGGATGTTTTTGCCCGTTTATGTTTTGTTTCCCATTGTGGATGTCTTATTTTGTTCCCTGTGTTTTGGTGTATTCTGAGTTACATGGTTCATCTTTTGTTTTCATTAAAAGCTGCATGTAGTTCCTCATTCCTCGTCTGCCTCGTTACACCTAACTTCAACTCTGATTTATCAGAAAGAATCACAATAAAGGCATTTTATATAAAATGAACAATTATTAACAATTAAACGTATTTGAATGCATTTATTATACCCAGCAATTTTTTCTGAAACATTTGCTGGGTCAGCAGAAGCAAATTTCAAACAACTCATTTCACATTACAATGATGGTACATCTCACAGTTCAGAAATTTACTCATCTGATAAGTCTGACTGTGGAACAGAATTGGGACACTCAGCTCAGCAGCAAGCATTAACAAATTCCTACACTAATTGGACTCTGTATAAGTATTTTTATTTATTTATTTATTTTTATTTTTTTATTTAACCTTTATTTAACCAGAAGAGCTCTCTGAGATTAAAAATCTCTTTCACAGGAGTGTCCTGGCCAAAATGTGCAGCAGTACAATCAGTTCCATTACAGATAAACATCACACAGACAGACTAAAAACACTTAAAAACAATTGCATAATGTTAGATCAGCTTCTATTCGCCGGATAACTGATTTAAAACGTTCTAGAGTCAGCAGATTTTCTAATTTTAATTTAGATTGGAAAAGATTCCAATCAAACGGCGCTGCGTACATAAAAGACTTCTTACCTAACTCAGTTCGAGTAAAAGGAACAGAAAGAGTATAGAAGTTTTGCGAACAAAGAGAATAATTCTTGATAATTTTCTGCTGCATAAAACAACAGAGATAGGAAGGCAACAACCCCAAGATAGCTTTGTAAATAATTAAGTACCAGTGCATTTTTCTTCTGGTAGACAGAGAAGGCCAACCTACTCTATGGTACAAGGTGCAATGATGGGTTGAAGATTTACAATTTGATGTGAACCTTAAAGCACCATGATAAACGGCATCTAAAGAAGAAAGAAGATAAGAAGGTGCAAACTGATGTACAACATCACCATAATCAAGGACAGTAGAAGTAGAAGTAGAACAGGGTATGCAAAAAGACAACACTGAAAGATATTATATGGAGTTCTTAAACTGAAATTCCGAGAGTAGCTTCCTCATCTAATCAGCCTGAAGGCTGCACAGTGTATAAGCCCCCACTTGCCTCAAGACAGTTTTTCCCGGCATTTGGCCCCGCCCACTTACCCACATCAGATGCGACAGAAGACCTACTATGGGTGCTTCACATTTCCTAAATTTTGCTTCCTCGTTTCCTCACTCTTCTGTCCTCAAGCCTGTGACCTGGAAAACGATCAAAGTCTGCCATCATGAAGGATATATCAGTTCACTAAATGCACCATGAGGAGGCCAGTATCGAGGACCGAGGATGCTTGAGCGAGGAAACACAGGAGCTTCCTATCCGGAAGACTTTTTGGTCGAAGCACCTGACGCACGCATAAATTCTCCTCCTCCTTCACATCTGACACAACAGTTTTAATTCATGCTTCACCATTTGTTTTGGTTTAAATAAACCATAATTGTCACATACTTTAACTGTGCATCTTGAATGATTAGGTTTTGTAATGAAAATTTTAATTTATCAAGATTCAACAATATAATGGAAAGTGCTCCGATGTAATGCAGCTGTGCAAAGATCACACTCTGAAGTGACGCGTGAGTGAGCAGGACATTCCCTCGAATCTTCCTTCCATTCCTCTGTTCTCGTTTCCTTTCATTCCATCCTTTTCTCATTTCCTAATAGGGTGGAGAAAAGGAAATTAGGAAAGGAAGCAAGGATAGGAAACGAGGATGCACAATTTCAGAAATGAGAAGCACACTATGCACTTTCCGCAACGAGAGACATGGATGCAACTCCGGTGCGAAGTACTTGATCTATTCAGATAAGCCCCTCCAACGCAAATACTCAAGTTATTCAACAGATGCAGCCACAGCAGCTCTCTATTTGTATACCTTGCAGCAGTGGAAAGCACAGACCTCAGCAGAGACAGGGGCAAAATGATAAAAATTGCACTGATTTTTTTTATTTAATTTGTTCTGAATACTATGCACCCCCTCCCATTATAATTAAGTAAGCAGTCTACATTTGCAGGTGTGCCATGTGATATAAGAAATGCGGTAGCAATCGAGTATTAGTCTGTTGATGAACTTACAACGCATTACATAGAGTGGACATTTTCTCTGACATGTGTTGGTTTGCGTTTATAGTTCTGCGTTGATGTGTCTGCGTCATTATTTGAGTAGGCTACTCAGCCAAAATGCTAACTATATGCTTCATAAATAAACAATTCAAGCAATGTAATTTCTGGATTCAAAAGTTTAATAATTAATAATTTAATTATTGTAGTATCAAAAATTTGTTCAAAGTATGTGAACATGTTTAGTTACATTATTATTAATGTTGCATGCATTGCAGGAAGAAAATACATGAGGAAATTACTGTATGCATGCTCTTGTGTCATTTAACCTGTTGATATGTACCCCCTTTTTGAGCTCAAACCATGAAAATTACATACCTGAACTCAAATGTTGTATTTACTGGACCCTTTGGAGTATGGACACAGTTGTAGTATATTTTGAAAGAAGACACTTTGGGCTTTATTTCCAAAGTTTCAAAATTAATATATGTTGTTATTTTTAAAGTTAGAGAAGCTAAAGTTTATAGTAATGGAAATATTTTGGGCTGAAGATGATTTTATAATCTAAAAAACAATAAAATAATTGCCAAGACATCCCAGATATACAATTTTCTCAAAGCCACAAGTCTAAAGAAGTTATATTTCAAATTTGAAGATGATCTAACAAAAAAAGAGGTTCCTGCAATTTTCTCTGAAAATTGCTGCCGGTATACAGAGTAAAATTAAAGTTCCACCTTTCAAGACGACACAAAATCTGACTGCACTGCTTGGCTATTTTGTGTAAAAATATGCCGCATTTAAAAAAAATAGACTTTGGAGACATGCTCAATTTGTTTCTGAGACTCTAATATATAAGATAATATACAGTTTTACAACATGAATGCTGCTCAGATTGCATAGTTTGATGAAGAACGATGACGAAAGGCAATTCTTTCAGGCGAGATCTCATGTAAATAATGGAGAATATATCAATACTTCTCAGATTTATCACTTTTATGGACAAAAAGTGCCATTGGATGTTTTTCAATGAATGCTTACCATGGACAATTGACCCAAGTGTGGCGAAATGGATTCATCTGGTGATCGCATTTAATTACTGTTTCTGGAGCATTGCTATTGTAAAACAGAGATTTGATATCATTGTTGAACCCTTAAACCTTTGAAAAGATGTATAATTTGTTAACATTAATTACATTTATAGATGGTAAATTATATATTAAATGTAAGCAGAGTGACGTCACCACCGTGTGCGGGGTAATTGTGTATCAACAGGTTAAATAACAATACATAAACAGGTTTTTGCATACTTTTGACATTTCTTGCTGAAAAAGAAATCATCAAAATAATTAATAACTAGTCTACTCGCCTCAATAACACATAATTGGTGTTGTTTTAAAGAAGTTAATGCATGCAGGCAATATAACCTTTGCTGACAAATTAGAAGTGTTCCGTTTCCATAACTTATGAAATATGATTATTTACTCAACACAAACTGTCAAACATACGGTCAAATCATTGTGTCGATCGGAAAGTTTGCATTTAGAAAACAACATATTATTTCAGTCACGTATTAAATTATATCAAGTAATGGCCAGGAGAAAAAAAAAGCTTTTAGAGTGCAAATGCTGTGAACAGATATGTTCTGTCACATTTCACTCGTAACTTCATGAAACACAAACAGAATAAAAAACAGCTGATGCTCCATGACGCGACTTCGATGCTCCGGGGCGAAATCAAAACGACATTTTTGCTCCCTCAAAGGGCACTGCTGTGGGAGGGGATGCCACTCGAAAGCTCGTTCCAACAAAGTGAGAAAATGAATGGGCCCTTGCACTTGACATAGTGTACATTTATACAGTAATTCTCTGTTCCCTCAGATGACCTACTTTTCATTGGCTTTGGAGTGAGTAATGCATAGGGAGGATAACTTGCGATTAAATTGCATACCCCATCTGCTGTAGCATGCGCTGTTAAAGGCACCTACACGTCATTTTCTTTAATACCTCCGTGATTCACAAAGAAACCTCATAATAACACATTATTACTGTTATTGTGAGATTATTACGAGATTTTAATTTAGTTTTTTTTAACAGTTTTAATTTAATTATGAAAAATTCTCCTTTTTTTTTGGAAGACCAGAAGGGCACCTTTAAAATTGTGAATGAAATGCTCGTGCCCCTGCTGCCCCCGTTCAGTGCTTTGCCGCTTTGGCGGCTGCCATTTTAACTGCTGTGTTCTAACCTGTCTTTCCAATTGCAGCTTCATTACCAGGAGGCATTTTATTCCCACGCACTCCAGTGCTTCATCTAGTTCTACCGCACAGGTGGTTCCACTCAGTTTAATTACTGCACTTTAGCTGTCTCCCACTCTCTCACAGTTCCAGAGCAAACTCCTCATGCAAGTCAATCCATTCAATATTGATCGCAAATCGATTTGTCCTGCATATCCATATGCAGGCAGAGCTGCGGCTCTTTTTATTCTCAGATAATAATATGCTGTTGCTCACATAATTGTTTCAAAACCTGTAATTCCCAGCTAGACCATTTCTCCTGCATTTCAGTTTACAGTGCAGAGCTGCAGATCTTTTTATCCTTAAATAATTGTTTTGTTCTTGCTCACATTAAATTTGTTTCTAAAGCTGTATTCCCAGGAAGTCGTCAATACTATACAGCTGGTTGTGGATGGGGTTTCAGACCTCTACAATCAATATTCTCAATTATCCATTCATCATATCCCTCATACTGCATCAATTTCATTTCTCAAGTGGCAATATTTCAAGATACTAGATTACTCGGTTTGACTCATTAAATTGAGATGATGCTCCTCCGATTATGCTGGTCGCTGCTATCGCACATCAGATCACAAAAGTTTATTCATATGTCTACATCCACTGTTCTCCTAAAGGAGAAGTACCATCCATTGCTGTGTGTCCTCTGATACCTAGTGGTAGAAATTGCTCATTGCATTTCCTCTAATTCAAGATATATCAAGGTACAAATTACTATATCCGGCTATGTTACATGTTTCACTTCATTAGATTCATTCTGGCATCATGAAAGTTTAGAGATTTATATTTGACATTTTACTAAAGCTATTAACTATTTTATTAGAATAGGAACCCTTCAAAACAATGAGGCCTTCTAAACAATGTGGATTTATCACAAATGTATGAAATTCAAGTTTGTACATGCAGTTCATTTTCTGCATACGGTATGATGGTCAAAATATAAGCGTCCATTTAATGCTCTCTATATTAGTTTAACAATATTACAATTATTTAAAGTTATCAAA
Organism: Xyrauchen texanus; assembly: GCF_025860055.1. NCBI lineage: Eukaryota > Metazoa > Chordata > Actinopteri > Cypriniformes > Catostomidae > Xyrauchen > Xyrauchen texanus. The sequence goes on along the minus strand of NC_068284.1, from coordinate 27,109,716 downwards.
GCAATTTGGTAATTTGCTCCATTCACCACATACAGTATATGCTCGTGGTCGGGGAAGTAACACTTAGTAGCAGGTAAGTAATGTATTAGTATACATTTATTGAGATAAGGACAGAGCTGCAGCTTTTTTATTGCCATATTTTATTCTGTTGCTCACATTATTGTTCCTAAATGTTCCATATTTCACAGATTTGTGATAACTCCAATAGGTTCACCTTATTAAGATGATGCACCTGAGCAAATTATGATAATTTGTATTTTCTACAGGACACTCCTGCAACTGTGCCATCCTCATGGGCACCAATATTACTTCCAGCAGGTGTCTGTGAGAGTCCATTTACATTTCTTTCACAGGATTGTATGCAGGATTTATTCCACTTTCTATATAGGCATCTTTCCAAGAATTTACCACCTCCTTCCAAGGGATCTTGATTTGGCCACCTACTTAGCCCCACAGGGCTACGCCGTCACTCCCCACCCCACTTCCCATCCAGATGCAGTGTGAGTTCTATGATCCATTTGTGGGCTCTCCCATTCAAATCGCATTGTGAGCTCTCCCATCTGTATGCTACGTTGGCTCTCCCCTTCAAATTGCAGTGTGGGCTCCTCCAATTGAAGACAGTGTGAGCTTCAAATTTTATGTACAGTGGGCTCTCACATTCAAATTGCAGTGCAGGCCCTCCTTTTCCAAAGCACCACGCAATCTTTCATGCTCTTAATCAAGGGTATCTCCCATTCAGATCGCAGTGTGTGCTCTCCCGTCCGAACGACTTGACTGGAGGTGCCGGATCTCATCATCTGGGGGCACCGGGCCCCCTCATCTTTCCACGGATTCAGACACTCTTTTTGGGGGGAGGTCTATTTTGTGGTTCCCTCTTCCTGCCACTGGGGGTGCAGGGCTCTGCTTGGGTGTCTGTGGGCCAGTTTCTTCAAGGGTTACAAACTCTCGCCCCTTCTGCGACATCACAAGCTTCATGTGATATGATTCACAGTCTCCTTGTCATGGAGGTAGTGGAGGGAAGTGTCCCACTTGATACTGCCTCAGCAGTCTCCGTTCATGCTTGATAATGCTGCTTCAGTGCCCCGCTTGAATTTAATTGTAATCATCATGTTTTATAACCTTTGCTTCTCTCAAAGGTGTGTATAGCCAAGGCCAAAAGTATTGGCAGTGACATAAATTTTGTGTTTCGCAAAGTTTTCTGCTTCAGTTGTTGTGGTGTTGATTAACATTGTCAGATGCATTTTAAATAATTACAAAAATTGACCAAAAAAAAACACTATTGCAAAAACCCAAATTTCATAGTTTTTTTTGGTCCTGGAACAAAATGACCAGCTAACATATTTTCACTAATCATATCAGCAGCACCTGGGAAAGTGTGAACGGGTACTAGTCAGGTCTGATTGGATTATAAGAACAGACTGATTGCTATAAAAAGAGGGAAGAAGTGCTTCCAATCATTGTGTTATTGTTCACAATGGTTACCTCTAAAGAAAGACATGCAGCCATCATCGCTTTGCATCAAAATGGCCTCACATGCAATACATTTCAGCAAACAATATTGCACCTGAAAGAACCATTTACCTAGTCATCAAGAACTTCAAGGAGAAAGGTTCAACTGCAGTGAAGAAGGCTTCACAACGTCCCAGAGTGTCCAGCAAGCGCCAGGGCCTTCTCTTCCTGAGGAGTCAGCTACTGAATCGGATCACCACCAGTGCAGAGCTTGCTCAATATTGGCAGCAGGTTGGTGTGAGTGTATCTGCACGCACAGTAAGGCGAAGACTTTTGGACAATGGCCTGGTGTCAAGAAGGGCAGCAAAGAAGCCACTTCTCTACATGAAAAACATCATGGACAGACTGATATTCTGCAGGAACTACAAGGATTGGACAGCAGAAGACTGCTGCAAAGCTATTTTCTCCACCTTTCAGCTCCCTTCCGACTGTTTGGGACATCTGGTAAATCGATAGTCTGGAGAATAAAAGGTGAATGCTACCATGAGTCCTGTGTCGTGCCAACATCCTGAGACCATCCATGTGTGGGGTTTCTTTTCATCCAAGGGGGCTCTCTCACAATTCTGCCCAAAATCACTGCCACTAATAAAGAATGGTATCAAAACGTTCTGCAAGAGCAACCTCTCCCAGTGATCCAGGAGCAATTTGGTGATGCATTTTCCAGCATTTTTCCAGCATGATGGAGCACCATGTCACAAGGCTAGAGTGATAATGAATTGGCTCGGAGATCATTACATTGAAATTTTGAATCTGTGGCCAGATCTTAATCCCATAGAAAACCTGTGGTCAATCCTCAAAAGGTGAGTGGACAAGCAGAAGCCCACAAATTGTGATCAACTCCGAGCACTAACAAGGCAAGAATGGATCAGTCAGGATTTGACCCAGAAGCTGATATCCAGCATGCCAGAGTGATTTGCAGAGGTTATGAAGAACAAAGGTCAACACTGTAAATATTGACTCTTTGCATAAAAATAATGTTTTTGCCAATAAAAGCCTTTAAAACTCATGAAACGCTTATCATTGTTTTCCAGTATACCATAGAAACATGTGAAAAAAATTATCTACAAATACTGAAGCAACATTCTTTGCAAAATACAAAATTGATGTCACTGACAATACTTTTGGCCACGGCTGTACATATGTAATTGCCATGTTTTCCTAACTAACCTTTGTTTCCCTTACAGTCGCACACAAATTAAATTGGCATGTTTTTCCAACTAAACTTTTGCTTCTCTTACAGGTAAGAAAATATTTCTATTTTCTCCATAGTGTGATACATTTTTCAAAGTGCATCTACAACAATGGAAGCTCCTTTACTCCTCCAGCTTGAGCTTGATACTGCCGCAGCAGTACTCCATCCATGCCTGATACTGCCGCAGCAGTACCCCATCCACAGCTGATACAGCTGCAGCAGTACCCCATCCATGCCTGATACTGCCGTAGCAGTACCCCATTCACCACTGATATTGACACAGCAGTGACCCACTTGATACTGCAGCAGCAGTGCAGCTGCGACCTGCTCAAATGTGTGCACAAATAAAATTGTAAAGTTTCCCTAACTACCTTTCTGCTTTCCTGACAGGTGCTCTCAATTTGTAAATTCAATACCTTTATCGAATTGCTTCTACAACAATGGAAACACAGCAGTGCTCCCACAGGAGCTTCTTCACTTTGCTCAAATACTCAACTCCACTGCCATAGCAGTGCCATAACTCACATAACCCACTTTACTCTTCTGTCGCAGCATTATTTTACAATGCTTCTGCTGAAGCCCTTAGTCCTTAGTCGCTTTATGCCAGGTGCAATGAGCATTACAGAAATGGTTCCTCCTGTTCATTTATATAACCCACATTTTCCTGTCTCTTCCATCAGGAGCGAACCCTTGCGTGATGCTGCCTCCGCAAACTGGTTGCTTCTGTGCAATTTTTCCATGTTACAACCCCTTTTACTACATAAATGTCCTTTGTCTAAACCAACCACCCAGAGCAGGGTCTTGTGTGAGGCTGCCTCCACAAGCCGACTGCTTTGGTGCAGTTTACTAAGATTTAGCTCTTCTGTTAGCCTTTGATTTGGCATTTTTTATACACATTTTGGGGGAGGTTATACATTGCGCTTAAACTGTCCTACTACAGCATTATTTGTCATGTTCGTATACACGAGATAATATTCTATAAATATTTAGCTAAAAGCACTTATGATCTTTCCATTTGCTTGCTGTACTTTATTTTCAGCATCTTTTGGTGGGTCAATTTAGAGCTTGAGCTGAGCCTCTTCCTCGAGCACCTCCTTTGTGGACAGCAAGCATTTACCACTCAAAGATTATATGGGCAGGTGAACTCCTGACAGGAGAAATCTGTCAATAAAATCTATGTTGACTATGAAACAATTTTTCTATGGTTATGAAAAGAACTGAAAGACTATACCAGTTGCTCAGAAACTGAAGAGGTTGGGTCAGTTATCACCTTTTTTATGCCAACAATTTTAGATGCAAATGCATAATAGATCTATAGGAATGTGTTCCTCAACATTGATACTTTCATATAAAATGGTTGCACACTTCACCCATCAGAAGAGTAGCGAGGTCAAAACATAGTCTGTGAAGAAATGAGAAATCAGCTCACACCACAAATAAATGCAGCAGACCTTGGTCGCAAGGCTGCAAATCCTTGAAGTTATGAAAGTCTAAGTCTTGGGTCCCCATGGCTGTCCTTTTTATATTATCAGAAGTATTTTGAGTTGCCTGGTTTTATATCACACCTGTGTTATTACCTTTCTTGCTTCAGTCAGTGTGGTCTACACTGTGGACTACACGTAATAAATTTTTGTTGAATTCAAAATAACTAAATTAAAAAGAAAAGAATACAATAAAAGTATCAGATTTGAAATATAGCTCTATGAATAAGTCATACAGTGACAATTTTGGTCAGTTTGTAAAAATGCAGACCTCTTTCACCCCACTTCCAATTGCCTTAAATAAAACACTTTCTTTGCCTTGGGTTGCACAATAATGATGTATTCAGCTTGCAATAATCAGGGTCAGAGTGCTGATGAGCTGATAGATTGTGTAGGAAATGTCCATTTCTGTGATGAGGCTAATCAACAGTCTACATCATCATCACCACCATCATCATTAACTGCATAAAAAGCCTCTTCTTCAGTGCAAACTAAATCTACAAATGATAAATCACGATTAAAGGCTGAAAAATGCACTGGTGGATTGGGTGGGTGTGGTGTGTTGTTTTCTTTATGTGTGGATTTGGGTAAATAGGAAGAGGGAATTTCATGAAGGCATAGACATTATAGCATAAAAACAGGCTATTTGAGGCACATCACACAATAAAATATTTTAAGTGCTAAATTTGGTGGCTCAGTGGTTGAGGCTCAGGGTGACTGACCAGAAGGTCAGGGGTTCAAGCCCCAGCACCACCAAGATGCCACTGTTGGGCCCTTGAGCAAGGCCCTTAACCCTATCAGCTCCAGGTGCGCCGTATCATGGCTGACCCTGCACTCTGACCCCAGCTTAGCTGGAATATGTGAAAACTAATACATTTCACTGTATATATGCAAAAAACTGTGTGTATAATGTGTGACCAAAATAAAGGATTCTATTCTATTCTAAATGGTTTCAGTAAAATGACAGTATTAATGGAATTAACCAACAACATCATTAAATCATTTCTAATCCCAGACTGTATATGGTTCTCCAAACCTTCTGCCAAAAGTGTCACTGTGCAATGGAAACTATTCAAACTTATCCTCTCAAGACAACATATTTCACTTTCGTCTGTCCACCCTTCCTTTGTCTTTTGTCATTCTCAGTATTTCATGGTACATACAGTGCATCCGGAAAGTATTCACAGCGCTTCACTTTTTCCACATTTGTTATGTGCCTTATTCCAAAATGTATTATATTCATTATTTTCCTCAAAATTCTACAAACAATACCCCATAATGACAACGTGAAAGAAGTTTGTTTGAAATCTTTGCAAATTTATTACAAATAAAAAATGAAAAAGTCACATATATATATAAGTATTCACAGCCTTTGCCATGACACTCAAAATTGAAATCAGGTGCATCCTGTTTCCACTGATCATTCTTGAGATGTTTATACAACTTGATTGGAGTCCACCTGTGGTAAATTCAGTTGATTGGACATGATTTGGAAAGGCACACACCTGTCTATATAAGGTCCAACAGTTACAGTGCATGCCAGAGCACAAACCAAGCCATGAAATCCAAGTAATTTTCTGTAGACCTCCGAGACAGGATTGTATCGAGGCACAGATCTGGGGAAGGGTACAGAAAAATGTCTGCAGCATTGAAGGTCCCAATAAGCACACTGGCCTCCATCATCCATAAATGGATGAAGTTTGGAACCACCAGAACTCTTCCTAGAGTGGGTTGCCTGACCAAACTGAGAGATTGGGAGAGAAGGGCCTTTGTCAGGGAGGTGACTAAGAAAACGATGGTCACTCTGACAGAGCTCCAGCGTTTCTCTGTGGAGAGAGGAGGAACTTCCAGAAGAACAACCATCTCTGCAGCACTCCACCAATCAGGCCTGTATGGTAGAGTTGCCAGACAGAAGCCACTACTCAGTAAAAGGCACATGACTCAGACCATGAGAAACAAAATTCTCTGGTCTGATGAAACAAATATTGAACTCTTTGGCCTGCATGGCAAGTGTCATGTCTGGAGGATATCAGGCACCGCTCATCACCTGCCCAATACCATCCCTACAGTGAAGCCAGAGCGCTCTCGACCTCAGACTGGGGCGAAGGTTCATCTTCCAACAGGACAATGACCCTTATCACACAGCCAAGATAACAAAGGAGTGGCTACGGGACAACTCTGTGAATGTCCTTGAGTGGCCCAGCCAGAGCCCAGATTTGAACCCGATTGAACATCTCTGGAGAGATCGTCTCGGGTTACATGGTGTAACCCTTGTTCCCTGAAAAAAAGCGGAACGAGATGCTGCGTGGAGAAAAGCACTTTGGGAACAATCCTGCATTGTGACCAGCTGTGAATATGTGTGTAACACGTCACATGACATTGACCGGAATTTATAGCCTCGGCTGGTGAGATCATTGGATGCACCTGTGGCCAGGCTATAAATAGATGCATCACCAGCGTGTCGTCAGATATTTTTTCTGAAGAGCAGTCCTGGGACATCCCAGTGCGGTGAAGAAGCACAGCATCTCGTTCTGCTTTTTTCAGGGAACAAGGGTTACACCACGTAACCCGAGACGTTACGGCTGGCAAAAAAGCCTGTAGGTCCCCAATTCTCTTTAGAGAGGTAATCGCCATAAGAAAAACCATCTTGAGAGACAGAAGTCTGTCAGACGCTGACTCTAGAGGTTCAAAGGGGGTCTCAACCAGACCCTCAAGGACTATTGTTCATGGTCCTAGCAGGGGATGCCTCAAAGGGCACCCTGTCCATCAAGGCGTGGCAAGCCGAAATGGCGGCCACATAGAATCTGAAAGTGGTGGGGCATGTGCCTACTGACAGTTCTTCCTACAGAAAGTCCAGAACTGAAGCGATCTGGCAGTTAGCTGGTTCTGCAATATTAATTTTTAGTAGAGGGAAACGCATACAGGCGCATTCTGGGCATTGTATGTGCCACCACGTTCAGCCCCCGGGGGTGACTCGGGGAGAAGTAGAGGAGACATTGCACTGTTCATAGAGGCGAAGAGGTCCTCTTCTGCCCTGTAAAATCTACCCAGATTTGTTCCAAGTGGATGGAGCCCTAGCACTTAAAATGTTCTTGATAACCCCAGGAGAAAGCCCTGTGTACCTCAGTTGGTACCCAACAGGGTCCAAGCATGAAACGGTTCCACAATTCAGTCCGGGGATGAAATACAGTCCCCTGTGCCTGAGAAAAAGATCCTTCCTGTTCGGAATTGCCCGAGGCGAGCCGTCAAGGGGAGAATTTAACTCCGAGAACCATACCCTGTTCGGCCAGCGTGGCGCTATTAGTAGTAGGCAAGACCCTTGCTGGCAAACCTTGGCCAAGACTCCCAGGAGCAGGAAAACCGGGTAAAAAACGCTTTCAGATGCATTCTGGGTCTTGTATGTGCTCTTACATCCAGACCCAAGGGGCCTGGATGACTCAGGGAGAAGTAGAGGAGACATTGCGCTATTCCTAGAGGCAAAGAGGTCCTCTTCTGCCTGGGAAAAATCTCACCCACTACCTCAGGGTGGAGTTTCCACTCCCCCATCACTATTTTCTGTTTGCTCACATACATGGGCATCCAGGGATATAAACTGCCCTGAGTGACAGGAGCTACCCTGGGCCCCAAGGAGAATCCGACGTGCCACAAATTCAGCTGACATGTACGTGGATCTCGCTGATAGTTTATGTAAGAGACTACCACTGTATTGCCCACCCACACCAAGACATGGCAGCCTCTGGAGGAAGTATTTCAGTGCCAGAAATACAGCCATCAACTCGAGACAGTTACTTTAACAACCGAGCTGACGACCCTTCTATTCCCTTTAAGCTGAACGACCACTTAAGGCTGCTACCCAGATCATCTTGATAGGCAGCATCATGGACTTGAGCACCCAGACTGGGCAGTTCAAGCTTTAAGATCTAAGGCCAGACGCAACTCCTCACCCTCCATGGGAACCAGGAAGTCTTCAGTGTAATAACCTGACTCTCTCTCTGGAAGGGGAACATGTTCTATGGCCCCTTTAACCAGGAGATTTTGCAGTTTTCCCCCACAGTAGACATAACTGATCCGGTTTACGGTAGTGGGAACCATGGCGTTGAAACATGGAAGGCGGCAAGTGAATAAAATTCTGTAGCCCTTTTTTACTGTTCTTAGCACCCACAAAATAAATGGGTATAAATCTTTTAACACTTCCTGTTGAGGGGGTGTCAAGTGTTCCAAGTCCTGGATAAATGCAGGGAGCAGCGAAACACCCAACGTTTTGATGGGAGCCTCTACCACCCGAAAAACCAAAGGCGGCAGGAATGGAGAGGCTTCGCGGGGGTAACGGGAGGGGCGAAGTGGAGCATGCGCCCCGTACCTAGGGGAGCTACCCCCACAAGACTAGGCGCAAGACCATCGGTGTTTTCTTCTTTTAGAAATTAGGGTCCTGAGGTATTGCTTTAGGGGCTGCTGAGGGCGACGAGACTGTCCCCAATTCCTGGAAGGAGGAGCACGAATCACCATGCTTTGCTTTTGAGGCTCCCTTCAAACAGGACCTAGGTGGGTCTGGGTGGCCGACGGACCCGCCCCCTGAGTGCAGCGAGGGAGGAATTGCCCGAAGGCCTCCTCATAGCTTTTCGCCTCTTGGAACCTGAAGATAACCGTGCTCATGGCGTCTCCGAATAGGCCAATAGACAAAACCGGGGCATCAAGGAGGAAAACTTTATCCTTGTCCTTGATGCCCTAAAGGTTGAGCCAAGTTGCCTCCCCGTGCTGACCAAGGCAGACATAGACCGGCCAATAGCACGGGCTGTTTGCTTGGTTGCGCGGAGAGAAAGATCTGTGGCTCGACAAAGCTCAGAAAAAACTTGCTCGTCGAGCGCAGCACCCACACTCAGGTCGTCCAGCAGGTCAGCCTGGTGAGCCTGTAATACAGCCATTGTGTGCAGAGCAGCACCAGCCTGACCTGCTGCTTGATAAGCCCTCCCCACTAAAGTGGAGGTCATCCGGCAAGGCTTTGTGGGGAGAGAGGGCTTTTTAAATGACGATGCCGAGCCTGGCGAGAGATAGTCCGCAAGCGTCCCTTCGACCGGCGGCATCATTAAATACCCCCGTGTCTCAGCACCCATGATAGTCGACTATATTGACATCAAGGGCAAGAAGACACAGGATGTAAAAAGATTCCTCCATGAATGAGAAAGCTCATCATGGAGGTCATCAAAGAAAGGAAGGGACTAATATAGTGTAATATAGTTTTTTAATTTTTTTTTTGCCACCATACAGAAATCTGTCTTATAGTTTGGAGCATTTAGGGGGGGTCTCTTGTTTGCGTGGCCAGTCTAGCTGTAGTCTGGCCATAGCCCAAGTAACCACCTTGAGTAATTACTCAGCCACTTTATTATTATGCGTCGGATGTACAGAGGTTCAGCGCCCCCCTCGTGAAATGAAGAGGCACCGAGGCACTCTTCAGGCTTACGAGAAGGATCAGCTGGTGTTACACACATATTCACAGCTGGTCACAATGTAGGATTGTTCCCAAAGCGCTTTTCTCAGCGCAGCATCCTAGTGAAGCTTTTTGTAAAGGGAACTGAAAATGGCTGTGCACTGACGCTCCCCATCCAACCTGATGGAGCTTGAGAGGTCCTGCAAAGAAGAATGTGAGAAACTGCCCAAAAATAGGTGTGCCAAGCTTGTAGCATCATACACAAAAAGACTTGAGGCTGTAATTGGTTCCAAAGGTGCTTCAAAAAAGTATTTAGCAAAGGCTTTGAATACTTGTGTACAAGTGATTTATTTTTTATTTTAATACATTTACAAAGATTTCAAACAAACTTCTTTCACATTGTCATTATGGAGTATTGTTTGTAGAATTTTGAGGAAAATAAAGAATTTAATCAATTTTGGAATAAGGCAGTAACATAACAAAATGTAGAAAAAGTGTAGCGCTGTGAATATTTTCTGGATGCACTGTATATTGAGTATGTAAAGGAGGATTTGTAGAAGGAATGGGTACATCAAGGCTCATATTCTCAAATTATTACCCTCATTATTGAAATATTTTTAGTAATAGCTGCAAGGCAAGCTGTACAAAAAAACATATGCAAATTAGACTATATGCATAGACTGAGAATACACATGTGTGCCCATTTTGAGAATAGGCCTACCCATCCTTGACCATATGTATTTTATAACAAATCAAGACATAAAATCTATCTAAACAATATAATTCTGTAATGTCCTTCAAAACATAATTAAGAACCTTTGTGTAAAGCATTGTTCATGTATGCATAATATATCAGCATATTTATTCTAAGGGAAAACATATTTGTAAATGAAAAACATAATTTTAGCCTGAAGTGTCTTTCTTTATGAGATACAGTATTTATGAACATAAGCAACCAATAAACGCTTGAGATGGAGTCTTCCTTGTTTAAATCCTTAAATATTGCTATACTGTACTGTTTAAAAAAAAAAAAAACAGTTTCCATTTGTACTTTAAAGGTATCAATATGTTACAATATACAGCCGTGGCCAAAAGTATTTGCAGTGACATAAATGTTGTGTTTTGCAAAGTTTGCTACTTCAGTATTTGTAGATTATTCTTTCACATGTTTCTATGGTATAATGGAAAACAATGATAAGCATTTAATAAGTTTTAAAGGCTTGTATTGGCAAAAACACTCAATTTATATTTATTTATAGTGTTGACCCTTCTTCTTCATAACCTCTGCAATTCGCTCTGGCATGCTGGATATCAGCTTCTGTGCCAAATCCTGACTGATCCATTCTTCACTTATTAGTGCTCAGATTTGATCACAATTTGTGGGCTTCTGCTTGTCCACTCACCTTTTGAGGATAGACCACAGGTTCTCTACGGGATTAAGGGGGAGTTGCCTGGCCACAGATCCAAAATTTCTATATAATGATCTTGAGAAATGCAAGGATCATCATCAAATTGCTCCTGGATAGTTGGGAGAAGTTGCTCTTGCAGGATGTTGTGATACCAATCTTTATTCATGGCAGACTTTTTGGGCAGATTTGTGAGAGAGCACACTCCCTTGGAGGAAAAGCAATGCCACACATGGATAGTCTCAGGATGCATCACTTTTGGCAGGACACAGGACTCATGGTAGCATTCACCTTTTCTTCTTTGGACTATTGATTTTCCAGATGTCCCAAACAGTCAGAAGGGGGCCTTATCAGAGAAAATAACTTTGCACCAGTCTTCTGATGTCAAATCCTTGTACTTCCTGCAGAATTTCAGTCTGATCTTAGCTCACTCACTTAGACACGATCAACCAAGCCAGAGCTCCCTCTACCAGGCAGCTTTACGCCCTTAAGTGGTGTTCTTTCCGATCTGAAGACCCTTAGAGGTCCGCAGTCAGGTCAGTGCTCTCATTCCTACAGGAAAAGCACCTTAAATGTGTATGTAGCCGCTACAGAGGCCCACCACGATGCAGTGGATGGTAAGTCCCTAGGGAAGCAGGACTTGATTATCAGGTTTCTAAGAGGCGCCCGGAGGTTGAATCCTCCCAGGCCATGCCTTTTCCCCTCATAGGATCTCTCCGTGGTCCTTATGGGCCTTCAGAGAGCCCCCTTCAAGCCGCAAGAGTCAGTCTAGCAAAGTGCTCTCTTCCAGAAAACGGTTCTCCTTATTGTGCTTGCTTCCATCAAGAGAGTTGAAGACCTGCAAGCATTCTCTGTCAGTGACACTTGCCTAGAGTTCGGTCCAGCTGATGCTCCTGTCATCCTAAGACCTCGACCGAGCTATGTGCTCAAGGTTCCTATGACCCCTTTCAGTGACCAGGTAGTGAACCTGCATGCACTGCCATGGGAGGAGGCAGACCCAGCCTTATCGTTGCTGTGTCCGGTACATGCTTTGCGTACCTATTTGGACTGCACACAGCACTTTAGACTCTCTGAGCAGCTCTTTGTTTGCTTTGGTGGACAGTGGAAAGGGAACGCTGTATCCAAACAGAGGCTTGCCCACTAGGTAGTCAACGCCATCGCATTGGCCTATCGGACCCAGGCCATGCCTGCCCCCATGAGGGTTCGAGCACATTCTACAAGGAGTGTGACATCCTCGTGGGCAATGGCCAATGTTACCTCCTTAGCAGACATCTGCAGAGCAGCAGGCTGGGCAACACCAAATACCTTTGCGAGATTCTACAATCTACGGGTTTAGTCAGTTTCATCCTGTGATTTGTCAGGACCGAGCATATAGAACTCAGTAACACAGAACAACTGACCGGGTATACCTCTTGCACTAGTGCCTTTCCCCACCACTGAGGCAAACACGTGCGCTTTTACTCCCAGTTGAGCCCACAAACTTGCGCTCCAGAGGGCTGATGTTCTTCCTCCCCAGCCCTCTGGCTCGCAAATTCAGCAGAGGAATTCCTGACCAGACCCACTACAGGTTCTAATTACTCTGTACTGGAATAAGTGCTCCAGAGGTGCTGGTTATCATGGTAACCCCCTGGAATGTATTTTCTGTGATGCGGTCCCCCTGTCAGGTGGACCCGCTTCTCCTTTGGGCAGTCCCTGCTGCCGCGGTCGCAGTGTTTGTAGAGCCCCTCCCTCATTAGGCAGGACCTACCACCGTGCCACTCCCATTGTGTGGCGTAACACATGGTATGTGGTCTCCGGTCTTTTCCCCCTGAAGGAATAGGACTGGTAACAAACACTTTCCCCGATGCGTGTTATAGCTAGATGGCACCAGCAGAATCTAACACTCTATGAGGAGAAACATACAGAGAGAAAAGGCCTGCTCCCATGCTTGTCACATCGCTTGTTCCCACCCCTCAAGGAAAATGCTTGATCGGACGCCGGGAACCTAATAAAAATAATATGAGGCCTTAGTGGGGCGATGGGGAATTTTACTTGCAGTCTGATGCTCCTTTGGCACCAACAGCTTGCTTAAGCCGGCATCAGCAGATCACATAACATGGTTCAGTGTGAGTGGCATTATTTAATGGGACCCCTGGTGTCACTACAATCAACACAACGTCAAGTGAGTGACAGACGGGGAACATCTAGGTTACTATTGTAACCCCCGTTCCCTGATGGATGGAACGAGACATTGTGACCCTCTTGCCACAACACTGTACCAAGCCACTGTAATGGCCGAACCTTATTCTCGACTCCTCAGTGCAGAACCTGACTGAACAGATGCACAATTCTTCACCTTTATACCCATCCGTGGGCGGAACACGCATATTTTTCATTAGCCTTTTCTCAAATTCAGAGGTAACCAAGGCTCTCGAAAGAAGCCCCTAGTGTGACCACAATCAACACAACGTCTCGTTCCCTCCATCAGGGAATGGGGGTTACTATAGTAACCTAGACATTTTTGTGAGTTTAATTTTTTTGGCCAATGAAGATTTTTGCAATTATTTAAAATGAATCTGATCACTCTGCACAATAATCTAGAAACAATCTGAATCAACACCACAAAAACTGAAGCAGAAAAATTTGTGAAACACTACATTTATGTCACTGACAATATTTTTGGCCACAGCTGTACAGCTTTCAGTAGCATTGATGTTATTTGATCATGTTCAGGCAATGGCCTGATTACAGAGTGCAAATGATATTATCATAACAATTATGTTTGTCACTGTTATGGTCTTAAATACCAGTCAAAATAAAATCAATTGGATCTACACATGCCTCTATATTTACTGGCTGTACCAAAGTCATAAACGTACCGATTTCTATAGAAGGCCTAGAGGAAAAGCTTATTGTAATTTAATACACCCTGTCTAAAGAACAATCATGAGGCAACGTATTATTCAGGATATGACCATTATCATCTAATATTCCTTGCAAAATGACATTTTGTGCTAAAGATGGTTATGAAACAAGGCCTTATCTTGCTCCTAAATACAAATCACAATTTTCAAAGGCACTCATCTACAACTAATTACATTCATTTTTTGGAAGTAAAATGAATTAGCCTGCCAAAAACAGGGATACCTTGTGTTTATTTTAACCAATTTAATTTTCTTTTTAAAATCACTGATTTATCTGTCAGTAGTTATATTTTTGTACTAGGCTTGCTAATTAGATAATGCTGCTGTCAGAGAAAAATAACCCACATTTAAAACTCCCTCAGCTTTCAAAAAGTGGTCCTCAAAAATAATTCAACACTACTTCTGACAGCTGAGCACGTTTAGATCAGATAAATCTGCGTGTGGAAGGTTTGAAGTCATCATCATCATTACGGTGGGTATTAAAGCGGTCTTTTGGCTCTTTATCTGCATGTTTTAAGGCTCGTGGGAATTGATCAGGACTGGATTGCAACACACAGTTGATTTATAAGTCCTAGGAAAGTAATAAAAGCTGCCCACTCAAGCATTTGAATCCAATTATCTTTCACAGAATGCTGTTGCTATCCAATTAAAACTCTCGGTGCTCAGGAGATTTATAATAAGGTAGTTCTTGGTTTTGACAGACTTGATTTTACTGAATGTTGTACATTCTATTTTGAATGTTGATCAAGTAAAGAAGGTTCTTCATAATGGGTAAGAATGGTAACTTAAAAACTACAAGCTGCAGAAACATAAATCAAATTTGTACTGTTTAATAATAAATCTGAAATGAAAATAATCTGTTTTGTATGAAACATTTCACCATAAAACAGATGGTAAATTGAAGTGGAGTGTATTTTGGATCGTTTCTGCTATATTAGCACACTGAAAAAAAGACAAATATGCAACAGAGGTACATTTTACTTATCTGTAGCCATGAATTTTATTAAGCAATAGAAAATATACACCAGGGAAAATAGCTTCCTTTATGAGTTCAAATTTTTTTCTCGATTTTAAACTTTATCTTCAAAAACGTAATTTCTCCACTTGTAGAGGCCAGTGAAAAACAACAGTCAAATAATCCCACAGCAAAACTGGATGACAAATTTTTTTTTTCTGCTGTCCCATTTGACCAGACATCAGGAATACAACGAACATCTTCTGGTTTTACAAAACATGCACAGCCATTATGGTGTGTGCTGGTTGCCTTTCTCTTGAAAGAGTCTGGAGAGTATTTGTACCTCAGGACCCCAGTTGTCAACCTCACTGAGGTCCAGGTCTGACTGAGGCTCAGGCAGATCCAGAGAACTGATGGAACCAGATGGCGAACCACGGCCCTCGTAAGCATACGTCTGAAGAGAATCATATGGAGGCCATTTCATATCCCCGTTGGCCTTATCCAACTTCCGTTTAATCACCTCATTGATGTCCTCATCTGGTAAGGTCAAAGAAGGTGTAAGAGCCTCTGTCTCCATTGCTCTCCATACCTCCAACTGAAGGTCCTTTCTCAACCTCATCTCCTCCGCCACAGCAGGGTTCCTTAGTGCTGCTATGTCAAAGGCCTCCGTATCTTCCTCGCCTCCTCCCTCATCATCGTACGTCACTACGTTCTCCCTAATATCCTCCGCCGAAATGATAAGAGGCTCCTTCTTGCTCTTCTTACTTCGCAGAGTGACAAACAGAACCACGATGGCTACAAGGGAGAAGACACAAGCTCAATTTTTTCATCCTTGTTAATGGTGATTTGAATTAGCTTTACTGTTATCATTTCTGAGTTTGCAGTGTACAGGCGTGCAAAACATTTGTGCAAAATGTACAGTCTCCCTGATGACATTTCAAAAGGGGGCTGTTACGAGGAGGGTGTGGCCAGGCTGTGATGGGGCACGGCCTGCGCTGAATCAGCTGATTAGCGGGAGAGCGCGATAAAGGGACGGCCGGAGATACCGGTTTGGAGAGAGAGATGCACGCAGACGTATGTTTGTTTATGTTGGTTTTAAGTTATTGTTAAACCATTAAAGTTTAGATTTACTGTTCAGCCGATTCCCACCTACTCCTTGCCTGTCCTTTTACTGTTACAGTTGTGCCGAAACCCAGGAGGGATGAGGGATGTGCTATTGCGGAGTCCTTGCCACTGCCATCCACCAGGGGAGCAGCCGTGGCTGTCTGCCTGGGGACGGAGGGGTCGCTGCTGGCTGCCGAGAGCCGGAGAAACCGCAACCGTCTGCCGAGAAGGGGAGGTGTGAGCTGGCGTCCGCCAGAGGGCGGAGGAGCAGTTGAGGACTGGGCAACAGCATGTCCGGGAGCTGGCGAGAAAGTTCTTCTCTCTCTTCTCTCTCTCTGCTCGCCTCTCACCATGCCTCCTCTCGTCTCTCCACCCAGGATCACAGGAGGCGGGGTGGGCCACCGGCTGACAGAACGGCCGGAAGGGCAGTGTATCTGTTAAGGCAGGGGTTAGTCAGGGGGGTTACTTATCGGGTGGGCCAGGAGTGACAGAGGAAAAGGAGGGCGTGGCTGGACCGTGATGGAGCACGGCTGGCGCTGAATCAGCTGATCAGCGGGAGAGTGAAATAAAGGGGTGGCTGGAGATGCCAGTTCGGAGATAGAGACACACGGCCACGCTGCACATTTGTTTATGTTGGTTTTATTGTAGGTTTACCAATAAAATTTATTTTTACTGTTCAGCCGGTTCCCGCCTCCTCCTTGCCCATCCTTATACTGTTATGGTGCAAAGCTTTGTCTGGATAAATAATAATTTATTCACTGATGTGAAAACAATGATGTTTTGCTATAAATGGTGGTGTCTCTTAAATAAATAATTCACCCAAAAATTATACATCACTCCTCCTTCACTAACACTTCTGTTGAATCAAACTGGTATGACTTTTTTTCCACGGAACACAAATGTAGATGTTTTAATGGAGTTATGATGTCTGTTTGTCCATACAATACAACTAATAATCAAATTTTTAAGATCCAAAAAGGACATAAAGGCAGCATAAAGGTAATCCATAAGACTCCGGTAGTTTCATCTTCTGAAGCAATCCAATTGGTTTTGGGAGAGAACAAACCAAAATATAATGCATTTTTTACTATAAATCAGTGCAGTCTCCTTAACGATCATGATTTCAAGCTCAATTACACTTCCTATAGTGCCATCTAGCACTCTGCACATGCGTCAAGTGCTAGGAAGTGTAATCGAGCTTGAAATCATGAGCATTCCTTGAGAATGCAATGGCAAGATGTAAAGTTAAGAAAGAGTTACAGTGCATCCGGAAAGTATTCACAGCACTTCACTTTTTTCATATTTTGTTATGTTACAGCCTTATTCCAAAATTGATTAAATTCATTATTTTCCTCAAAATTCTACAAACAATACCCCATAATGACAGTGTTTAAGAAGTTTGTTTGAAATCTTTGCAAATGTTATAAAAATAAAAAATAAAAAAAAACAATCACATGTACATAAGTATTCACAGCCTTTGCTCAATACTTTGTTGAAGCACCTTTGGCACCAATTACAGCCTCAAGTCTTTTTGTGCATGATGCTACAAGCTTGGCACACCTATTTTTGGGTAGTTTCTCCCATTCTTCTTTGCAGGACCTCTCAAGCTCCATCAGGTTGGATCGGGAGCATCGGTGCACAGCCATTTTCAGATCACTCCAGAGATGTTCAATCAGGTTCAAGTCTGGGATCTGGCTGGGCCAATCAAGGACATTCACAGAGTTGACCCGTAGCCACTCCTTTGTTATCTTGGCTGTATGCTTAGGGTCATTGTCCTGTTGGAAGATGAACATTCGCACCACTCTGAGGTCCAGAGCGCTATGGAGCAGGTTTTCATCAAGAATGTCTCTGTATATTGCTGAATTCATCTTTCCCTCGATCCTGACTTGTCTCCCAGTTCCTGCCACTGAAAAATATCCCCACAGCATGACGCTGCCACCACCATGCTTCACTGTAGGGATGATATTGGCCAGGTGATGAGGTTTACTCCAGACATATGACGCTTGCCATTCAGGCCAAAGAGATCAATATTTGTTTCATCAGACCAGATAATTTTGTTTCTCATGGTCTGAGAGTCCTTCAGGTGCCTTTTGGCAAACTCCAGGCAGGCTGTCATGTGCCTTTTACTGAGGAGTGACTTCCGTCTGGCCACTCTACCATACAGGCCTGATTGGTGGAGTACTGAAGAGATGGTTGTTCTTCTGGAAGTTTCTCCTCTCTCCACAAAGAAATGCTGGAGCTCTGTCAGAGTGACCATCAGTTTCTTGCTCACCTCCCTGACTAAGGCCCTTCTCCCCCGATCGCTCAGTTTGGCCGGGTGGCCAGCTCTAGGAAGAGTCCCGGTGGTTCCAAACTTCTTCCTTTTACGGATGATGGAGGCCACTGTGCTCATTGGGACCTTCAACGCTGCAGACATTTTTCTGTACCCTTCCCCAGATCTGAGCTTCGATACAATCCTGTAATAGTCTTGGAGGTCTACAGACAATTACTTGGACTTCATGGCTCGGTTTGTGCTCTGACATGCACTGTTAACTATAGGATCTTATATAGACAGGTGTGTGCCTTTCCAAATCATGTCCAATCAACTGAATTTACCACAGGTGGACTCCAATCAAGTTGTAGAAACATCTCAAGGATGATCAGTGGAAACAGGATGCACCTGATCTCAATTTTGAGTGTCATGGCAAAGGCTGTGAATACTTATGTACATGTGATTTTTTTTCATAAATTTGCAAAGATTTCAAACAAACTTCTTTCAAGTTGTCATTATGTGTTATTGTTTGTAGGATTTTAAGGAAAATAATGAATTTAATCCATTTTAGAATAAGGCTGTAACATTTGGAAAAAGTGAAGCGCTGTGAATACTTTCCGGATGCACTGTATATTTTGGTCTCACCCAAATCTGATTGGATTGCTTCAGAAATCATGGATTAAGCCACTGGAGTTTTATGGATTACCTTTATGCTGCCTTTACAGTAAGTCCTTTAAGGAGTTTGAAAATTTGTTCATTTAAACTTTTTTCTTTTTTGGATTTTAAAAGATTTACAACAAATACATGTTATGGTATAAAAGATTCTATACATTTAGCCCACAAATCAAATAAGCACATTTGTGACATAGACCGTTAACTTCTTTGTATACAAAGACAAGATGCTCTTTGGAACATTCTCAAATCATGCTGTAGTGTTGTAGTACTCTAGACCGGACTCTGTACCACTTTTTGAAGGTCTCGTCTTAGAATCTACAGCATTTTACTGGGATTTTACAGCATCTTGTCTCGGTCTCAGACAAAGAGGACTCAGGATTTTATTTCAAGACCGGTCAAGACCACAACTGCGGGAATATCACTAAATTGTATGTGCATTGTTTAATTTATTTGCTAATATCATTACTGTGATTGGATGTAAAACGTCACGCTTCAAATGCAACCAATAACTTCACTCATTTTTATTTGAAATTACCCATCACCCCTCCCCGCACCCCAAAAGTGAATGAGGGAGATAGGTGAAGCAGCGGCTATCTGCCTGGAAGTTGTCAGCAAAATCAGTGATTAATTAAATTTGGTTACCTGAACCACAAAGAATTTACAGTTGCATCCAAAAGAAAACACAGCAGTGTGTAAATTCTGCAATGAGATGCTCACCGAGATGGCTGGGACCACATCAAACATTTACCGGCATTTAGAAAGAAAACATAAAAAAGGTAATCTAAGTGGAAGTGATGCTAGCAAAGCTAGTTACACAACATTTGCAATCTCAATGTCATTTTTAAGTAAGTGTCAGTGAATTTGAATGGTGTTTGGAGCAGACACGTGGAGCTCCTCAAGTAGGGCTGAAACTGAAATATTGAGTGTTTTGCCACAGCAATTGTTCAGGTTTTGCATATTATGTCATCATTTTTTAAACTCATTTACAGCTTTCCTGCATTTTATATGTTGGATGTTTGGCATTCTTTGTTCTATTTTCTATGTGGTTAGCAAAACTGCACACACTTGTTGGTTCAAAATAACAACAACAACAATATATATATATATATATATATATATATATATATATATATATATATATATACATATTTGTATGTATGTGTGTGTGGCAATAAAAGATGTGAATGCTTTTTGTGGGTGTTTTTATAGGAACGTGGATCTTTCAGGTAAATTTGGATCTTTCAGGTAAACTCGCACTGGTTTGTCTTGACCCGGTCTCGCCCTGCCTTGGTCTTAGTCTTGACTCGGTCTCGCCCTGTCTTGGTCTTGGTCTTGACTCGGTCTTGACCCCTCAAAATCTTGGTCTTATCTCGGTCTCGATACACTCTGGTCTTGGCCATGGCTTGGTCTCGGTTTAGGTGGTCTTGACTACAACACTGTCATGCTGGGATAACTTTGATCATCAGGTTTTGCACAAACTTGTGGAGTCCATGTCAGCTCGAGTGCATGCTGTCTTTAAAGTAAAATGAGGACATACTAAAAACTAAGAAATTATGATTATATAAAAATTTTCACTGATAATATCATTTGTGATAAAAAAAAAAAAATGCAAAAACTGGAAAATGCAAAATAGGAGCATTTTGACTAGACTTTTGAACCCCAATTTATCAATGTTTTTCCCCTGACTGCACATAAGCACATGAAAGATAGAAATAGCCTATTTTCATGGCCAATGTGTTTCCAATCTTACCCAAGAGGATGAGCACACAGAGCAGGATGGCAATGAGGGCTCCAGTGCTGAGTCCTGCTGAGGAGAGGAAGGGTTGAGCCCTGCACACAGGCAATCTGGCCCCGCTCTGGCATGGACATACCCTCAGCGTAATTGTGATAGTGCTACTGAGGACAGGCTCTCCTCCATCCCACACAACCACGGGCAGTTGGTACAGCTCCTGTTCTGCCTGGCTGAAGCCTTTTCTGCGCACCAACACGCTCGCGCTGCTATCTGTCAAAGAAATTAGAGGTTTATTCTCGCTGGCTGCATGCATGAGGATGCTATGCAACACAAGGCAAACAAAAAAAATTGCTTCCCATCCTTGGCAGTTGCTTCTGAGAATGGAGAACATATTTTTGTTTGCATCACTTTGTTTCTTCATTTTCAAGCTGCTTGCTCTAGTTTTGGATTTAGTTCACAGTTAAAATGAGAACAGCTATGTGTAGATGTACCTCCACACTTTACCAAAATTATTTAGAATTTATGTGAATGCGATACATAACTGCTGTTGCCTTTAGAGCTGTCATCAAAGCAATTTTTGCCACCTCTTGTTTATAGATTTTAATAGCCACATTAAATGCAGACATATTTCACTGCCCAGCATCAGCATTATCGCTGAAGTGAACTTAAAGGAATATTCTGGGTTCAGTACAAGTTCAGCTTAATCGACAGCATTTGTGGCATAATGTTGGTTACCACAAAAATGTATTATGACTTGTTCCTCGTATTCTTAAAAAAAAAAAAAAAAAAAAGTGAAGCACTTTCAAAACAAGTTAATGGGGTCAATTTTTGAGTTTAAGGTAAAAATGTGAAGCTTATAATTTTGCACTTTGTTGCCGATCTCACTGCCTTCCTTATCAAGGAGGAAGTAGGAGGCAGCTGGGCAGATCTCGTAGACTTTACTTACATACAGTTCACGTAGACACAACATACACAGTGGGCTCTTGCCAGCAGACACGCACACAGTTGCAAAGCTCACTCCGTTGACTTTTCAGCCCAACGCAGATTGCGATCTGTGTGCAACTCTCTCTCTCACACTGGTGTCCCTGTATCCTCTTTATCTCCCTCTCTAGCTGATTGATTAACTCAGTGCCTTGGCCTGGCCAAGCTGTCCTCCTTGTCACACACTTACATTAATTCTTCTGTTAAAACGTGTATTATTTGAGCTGTAATGTTGTTTACATCATCATTACAGTCTTTTTATGGTTTTAGGGTTTGTTAACATTACATCGGCATGGCAACAAAGTTGTAAAATTGGATATAACTTTACACAGAAAAGGTTAGTAAAATATTTTATTACACAAAAATCACATTAACAAACATAATGTTTACGTCTTGTGACCATACTTACAAACAGTGAGTATTTTAATGTTTACGGATTGGTCCCCATTCACTTCCATTGTCAGTGCCTCACTGGAACCCAGATTTTTGCTTATTTTAAATTAAAGGAGGGGCAAATCAAAATAATTTTTTGTGGTAATCAATATTAGGCCTATGTCACAAATGCTGTCAATTTACCTTAACTTGTATTGAACCCCAAATATTCCTTTAAGTGTCACATTTGCATATAGCATGGTTCATGCATATAGTAGTTCAGATTTGTTTACTTTGCTCAACTATGTTGCCAAGTGTAAATGGAATGTGCATACCCAATCATACACATGAAGAGACTGTGGGTGGTTTGCACATATAAGGATTAAATTAAGCAGAGTTTAGAGCTAATCCAGGGTTTGTTGATCTAACCTCTTAATTTTAAACACGGTGTAAACTTTTAACCTGTGATTAAAACCTTTACCTGCGATCAATTTTGTCCACCATGATGGATTTTGACCACAGGTGTTAGATCGTTAGTACACAGTGCCAATCAAGCAGGTTAGGAAAATATTAAAACAGTGTGAAAAGTGTCACAAGCTTTAAAATATGGCACCTTAATTTAAGAAAAAAGGACCACACAGGTCTCGGATTGGCCACCTCCCCTCGTAACGCCACTATTGTGGACAGAAATTAACAGCCCTGGCTGCCAACTGAAATGAGTAGAAAGGAGGGGAGCAATTACGATTAGGTTATTTCAGTAAGGGGCGGGATATTTCCGTAACCATAATTTGCACTAATAAAAGTACATAAACATATGTACATTGTGACTCCAGTCAGGCTTCCTAAGCAACCAATTGGCCTTGTTGCTAGGGTGGGTAGAGTCACATTGTGTTAACCTACTCGTGGTCACTATAATATGGTTTTCGCTCTCGATAGGGCGCATGGTGAGTTGTGTGTGAATGCCGAGGAGAATAGCGTCATCCTCCGCCACCCCGATTGAGGCGAGTCACTATGCCACCACGAGGACCTAGAGCACATTGGGAATTGGGCATGCTAAATTGGGGAGAATATCCCAAAAATCAAAAACACATACTGCAGGTTATTGCACAAGTCTGTCACTCACTTCGACGTTGTGTCGAAGAAGCGACACTAGGGGTCTCGCTTGAGTGCCGAATATACCTCTGATCTATGAAAAAAGGCCAATGAGAAGTTGGCAGACATAATTTGCATGCCCCGCCCCGACATACGAATAAAGGCAGGGAAATGCGTCTGTTTCATTCAGAAATTTTCTTCTGAGCCGATTGTCGTGTATGCAGCGAGCTGCGAGTCACAAACCTGTTCCTCTACCTCTGAGCGATCTGCTGTTGGATCTGCGGCACACTTCACTGCGGCTTTCTCCTTCTCTGTGCAGTTTACCCCTGGGCGCTTCGACAGCGCTAACTGTTGTTTAGAGTGTTGTTAAAAGAGTGATTTTCTCTAAAAGAGTATTTTCCTCTAAAAGAGCAATACACAGCGGCGTTGAACGTCCTTTTCAGGATGCTCTCAGGAGGCTCCTGGGGCATATGGCGCCCTCCGCGGCGGTCGCACCGCTGGGGTTGATGCATATGATACCGCTTCAGCACTGGCTCCATACTCGAGTCCCGAGATGAACATGGCGCCGCGGCACACACTGTGTGATGGTCACCCCCGCCTGCCGCCAAACATTCAAACCCTGGACAGACCTCTGCTTTTTGCGGGCAGGAGTCCCCTTGCAGCAGGTGTCCCGACGCGTCTTGATCACGACCGACGGCTACAAATTGGGTTGGGGCGCTGTGTGCAACGGGCACACAGCCGCTGGCTGTTGGAAAGGGGCCCCGCTGCGCTGGCACATCAACTACATAGAGTTGTTGACAGTATTCTTTGCCCTGCGTAGGTTTCTCCCACTGGTTCAGGGCAAACACGTCTTGATCAGATCAGACAGCACCACCGCGGTAGCATACATAAATCGCCATGGCGCTGTACGCCCCCGCCACATGTCTATGCGAGAAACATAGAGAGAAAGAGGCCCGGCTAGGCTCGACCCATTCCCAGGTTGGCAAGCGTCACCTTGTTCCCCTGTCTAGGGTAACTATAAGGATTCCGACAACTTTATGGGGCATTGGGGAAGGGTACGTGCAGTCTGATACAGCTGGTCATTTTGGCACGTCAAGTACCTGCCCGCTCCTGTGTCAGCAGTACATGTACACGGCTCAGTGCATGGCGATTTAAATTGGACCCCAAGTTTTGCTTCTTCGACACAACGTCGAAGTGAGCGACAGACGGGGAATGTCTAGGTTATGGATGTAACCTCCATTCCCTGATGGAGGGAACGAGACGTTGTGTCCTTCCGGCCATGTCGCTGAGCTGAGCCACTGTTGTGCAGTGTACAGTGTCCACTGTTTTCCGGCTCCTCAGAAAAATCCTGAATGAAACAGATGTATTTCCCCGCCTTTATACCCATATCTCCGGGAGCGGGACATGCAAATTCTGTCTGCCAACTTCTCATTGGCCTTTTTTCATAGATCAGAGGTATATTCGTCACTCAAGAGAGAGACCCCTAGTGTCGCTTCTTCATTCCATCCATCAGGGAACGAGGTTACATCTGTAACCTAGACGTTCTTAATAGTGTATTGAACACCATGCCAGCAAGAAACTTAAACTGCTGTACAATTTGTAAATTTATGTGGGACTATAATTACAACACTTTTTACATATGTACTCTATATAAATGTCAAGAGATCTGGTGCATGTGTTTTTTTTTTGTTTTTTGTTTTTTGTTTAGTTGTTTATGGGGGGTCTTTCATAAATTCACTGTATGCCCACTTCTTAAGACACTACTACACCATTGCTTCTGGAGTAAATTCATGCCAAAATAACAACATACTGTATCTAAAGGTGACATTTCTTATAATTGTGTGTAATTGTTGTAAAATAATTAGCTAACCATGGTTTTACTAAAGTAACATTGTAATAACCATAATTTTTTATAAAAATTATTTATTTTTTTTGGCTGAAACCATGGTTTTTCTACAGTAATATTGTAGTAGTAACCATTGTTAATTGTGTGGTAACTAAGATTTATCTAAATATCATGGTTAAACTATAGTTACTTTAGTGAAACCATGGTTAATTTTTGTAAGGGTAAACAAAAGAGAAGTTTAATCATTTTCTATTTAGGCCTACAGATGTAAAAAAAAAAACAACAAAAAAAAACATTATTAATTCTGACAAAATAATATTTTAAATTACCCATTTTATCCTGCGAAAACAAAATCATATTGGATTTGAAATTATTGGTGTTGGATCGAAAGGAAAAAAGTGGTATCGTCCATCCCTAATAACGTTCAAATGTTGCTTGTTACCGCTCTCCTTAAATACCAAATCACTCTCTACTCTTGCTTGTCTTTGAGAGACCTGTCTCTGTCCCTTGTCCGCATGTAAAGGATGGGGAAATTAGAAGAGCCGCCATACTCGCACCCCGAATTTGAAAGCATGTATCGCGACCAATGAACCAAGATTACGGATCGTAATTAACATTAATAATATGATAAACGTCTCACAGAGGGCTGACAGAACATTCGTTGTTTCTTTACCTAGTCATTCACGTTTAATAATAGATCTTTTTTTTTTATTATTTAAACCAGCTCAGCTGCAAGTTCAAAGTTAATCCTTATATAAGATTTAAATAAGAGTTTCAAGTATTGGAGCAACAGGATTAAAATGAATTCAGATTTACCGTGAAATTTAAATCAGGATCATCGATGGTAAAAATGTAACCCTCTTTATTTTTAAACAAGGTTTAAAGTGTGGTGCAAGACAAATATCAGATAAACCTTGATTTAATCTAAATTTAAAATGAATCCAGGTTGGTGCAAACCACCCTAAGTGTAATTATATCACGGTACTCTGGAAGACTCGATTCTGACTGGCCAATGGCGACATCTAGCGGTCTGATATCTCTGAGCAACCACCTGATTAAAAATCAGACCGGTGATCTGGGAATTAAAAGTAATCTTTCCTGCTTCTCAGCATGGATGGTTTACTGACCGTGCCAATGGGGCCAGTGCCCAGTCCCCTTGACGGCCCGGGGGAGCCCTGGGCTTTAAGTTTGCACGATCCAGATTGGCAATCCCCCCACTCGAAAACCCAACTTTTGGGCATGAAATAAAAAGGTCAACAACTTTTGGAGGGTGCCCCTTAGAGATAATTGGTCCTGGGGCCTTTGCAAGTCATTACCCGTCCATGCTTCTCAGATCACTGCGATCTCTACAATTAAGCTAATAAACAAATTTCAGCTCAAGTCAATGTTTCATGTCCATTTATCAATTTATTTATTTGGAAAAATATTCTTGTAATAGGCTGGATAATGATGAGTCAGACGGTCATTTTCACAAAATAAACAGCAACGCAACTCATGTCAGATGTCAGTTGTTCAGCAATAATTTTTTCTTACTTAAATAAATAATTAATTTCAACACAATTCAATATCTTATGTCAATTTATTTATTAATTTGGTTAGAAACCGCATAATAAGCCAGGTTGAAACGTCTGACTGTACATTATCCCTTACCTACATGTTCATCTATCTCCACACTTTAAAAAACAACAACAACAAAAAAAACATTGCATTCTGACATAATCAATCAATTTCATTAAGGTTTAATTTCTTTTTCAGAGTCACACTGGCCCATCTTGACTTGTGTATGATGACTTGACATTATTGACTTGACAGCATGCTATACTGCTGTACCTCTGAAAAATAAGTGTTTGAGCACTCGTTTGCTTAAAGTGTGTAAACTCCACACAGTGACAAAAGCGTCATGCTTTATTAACTCCCCACAGTGCACCAACTTTTCTCATTTTTGAGAGGCTTGTGCAGGCTTTTTCACCCTCTCTCTAGCTGTCTCTATCTTCATTTCTCACATACTCACCAACCCACCCACAGGCAAATTCTAAGCACCTCAATGTATGCAGAGTCATGCAGCTTTTGCACATTGCAGATGTGTGTTGAACAGGGAAGTGTCATTCGACTCTTGAGCCTGTGGGAGATTTGTGGAAAGGACTGGGGCTGCAAAGGCAAACCCTGTTTCCCTTTGGCTGTTTTTCTCCAGGGATTTAAGGCATTCAGAACCAGCAGATATTGTGCATGCATTATAAATTACAGGGAGCAGTGTACAAATTGAAGGGGTGCCTGGGGGGAACACCATATTAAAAAAAAAAAAATATATATATATATATATATATATATATTTGGGGGCCTGTTCTTTTTCATTGAAAAATCTAATTGTTTCCATGACAGAAAATTAATATTATTAATATTTTTAACCATTTTTCCATAAGTTATTAAAAAACTGATTTTGCGTCTGAAAGTTCTAAAATTGCCCAAGTCATCACAAGGATTTGTGAGGCATTTACAACATGGGACTGACACTGCTGATCCTAGTATTCACATTAAAAGTTATTTTTTATGACACAATCTAACATAACTACCTGCTAGGTAACGTTAACAGTAGTAGTTAGAGCATGATTAGGTAAAGTCAAGCTGCCACAGAAAATGCAGAATTCATCACTGCTTTGAAGTGAAGTTAATCAATTCAATGACATAACTAGTTAAAATTGAACAAATGAGACCAGTTCATTTCATACATCCATTGGCATGCATTTAACTTTTTTTCTTAAGGAGAATTCTATGTATTCCAGCAAGGGGGATTGAACCCGTTCAATGCTAACAATTTAGTAAAAATGTGTTCTTGAAGATGCAAATATATAGTTGAGCAGGGGTTTTAATGTTATGATTTTTACTTGATAGGATACATTAAAGCACAAACTTTTTAATTTGATTTTGCATGTGCATTTTTAACCCCTGGTATGCTTCTGATAGAGGTCTTCAATGAACTAAGAGAGAGCTTGTTCAGGAGGAGAATTTAAAAACCCAGGGCTATGGATAACACCACTGTAATTAGCATCTCAGAAATATTTATGCATAAATCAGCTCTTCATGTGGTGATCCTTAGGTTTACCGAGTTTGTGTTTGATTTCATGCTGTAGGTGTTTTATTAAATGGCCTGCAAGTGGATGCTATTTAATTTGTCCCAACAATACATTTAAAAAAAATTATAATAAAATGACAGAAGGTAGAATGATCATTAGTGACACTGGGCTAAGTGGAAAATGCATCTAAAATTATAAATGGATGGGAAATTCAAGCAAGCGAATCATGTATGCACTGCAGATAATTATTCTTCCTCCCTGTGAGATGTGTTGAGCAATAAATAAAAAAAAAATAAATAAATAAATAGAAAATAGCAACAACAACAAATACTGTCAATACTGCATTTCTGGCATGAGTCCTGATTGCTCTAGCTGTTGTGAGTGTTCAAATGGTGGAGATAAATGACTTGCAGGAGAATTGGCCCAGGAGGTACCCTCTCAATGTTATGTCCCACATCTCAAATGAGATATGCTATTACACATGCATAACAGACACACATTTAAACTCTTGCCAAAGCTATGGCACAGCATCAAATTTTACTTTCACCATCTTTGTTTACTGGGGCACACCAGGGGCTTTCCAAATCCTAGTAAGCTGTGTTGCAGCCTCCTGCCTACATAATAAGCATGTTCATATTTATAATAGAAAATGATCTCGCTTCATATGCAATCTTGCATTTATTTGTCCACCAAACTTAACAAAGTACATTTTAAAATAGCCTACGCTGTGAATTATACATGTGATGCTGCTTTAGAATTTGGCCAAAAATGTAACAAAGTTGCCTACCTTCTGGAACAGCCTTCATGTCAATAGCATGCCTATGATGCCTTAAAATGCTGCATCCATAGGCAGATCACTAAGTTTTGGAACAGAGCTCATGTGTTTCATCACCCATTCTACAGAAATTCAGATTCAGAATAAGAACTATGTCAAACAATATAAAAGTCAAGATATTATTACATTGAACCTACTGCCATTTCCCAGAGGGAGAATAAGAATACCTTCAGAAGGAAATTTTTTCCATCACCACACCTGTCTCACCCTGTCAAGCAGTGTGGTCATGTGGACACTGGCACAATCAGTACATTGCCACAAGCACAATTGAAGAAACATCATTGTGATCTAGGATGACAGTCCTACACACCCACACAGTCAGCAAGCAATTGGTTGCAACAGAGCACTCTTTAAAGGAATTGTTCTCCTAAAAATGTATTCTATTTTTTATTTTAGATTAGTTTTCGTTTGATAAATTGTTGTTTTTTATTTTTATTTAAATTATCAAAAATGTTTAGGTTTCTTTTTAGCTTTTGTTAACAATAAATCACAATGACTGTTTCTGAGGAGTAACCCAACCCCAATGTGTAAAACTATTAATAATAGTCCATCCACAGGGATATTTTTTTATAAGAATGGAACAGCCTGAGGGGGCCTTGGCATGTGTTGTAAGATACAAACTGAAATAAAGATCTAAAGCACTACTGCTCTGAACTTTGTGGTCACTATTCATTATGTTTGTTCAGAATCAGCTTTATTGCAAAGTATGCTTACACATACAAGGAATTTGTCTAGGTGACAGGAGCTTCCAGTCAACAACAATACAAACAATACCAAAAACAGCAGCAAGACATAGGTAATTAAAAACAAAAAAGAACACAAAATAAATAATTATACATATACGCACATACACTCACCTTCATACATACCCACATACACACACGTAGTGCAAATCTAATACAATCTGTTATATAAATTATGTACATTATGTATTATGTTGTTGAAATGTTATCACATATAAATTGCATAAGTTTGTGAATAATTTCCTTATCGTAATTTTAAGATGTGTTTTTTAGGCGAAACGGAACAACGCTACACAAATACAGCTGTAACAGGGTTTTAAAATGTGTCCGATACAAACACATTCAAACATTGTGCTCCTAGTGCCACAGCAGCAGAGATCTCCCTAATAATTTTTTTTTAAACTTTGTCGGATATTTAAAGCATGCACATTAGAAGCTCAGCAACAGTTACTGAACTAAAATGACTTTACAGATTACAGAAGGAAAGAAAAGAAAAAAGTGGCAGTAAATTATTCCAAATTATGTAAATATTATATGCATACATACATACTGTATATACATATAGTAATAAACAGACTTAGTTTTTTATGTATGTCCTCATGAAATCAGAGACTCTCCCCTCAAAATAAGAACACAAATTGTCAAAAGAGATGACTATATATAACTGTGAAGTGTCTCGCTTTAACAATTGTGATCAGTTCACCCAAAACACATCTTAATGCCATTTGTACACAGGGCCTCAGTCGGGGACGTTGATATACCCAGTCTGCGATCAGCTGTGTAGTGTGCACTCCAACACGACAGACAGTGAGTCGCAGGGCTCTGATTGCAAGTCATTTAGTGTGCGCTTGGTAATAGTTTCCATTAGTTTTCCATCTATTTTTGTAATTTTTAGTTAAGTTTTAGTATTTTACAGCTGACAAATTTCTTGCTTTAATATAATTTAAATATGTTTAACAGTTACATTTCTTGCAATCTAGTGTTATTGCAATTATTTACTTCATTTTATATTATTTTAGTTCATTTTGGAGTCATGACAATTTATTTTAGTTTAGTTTCCATTTGATAAATTGTTGGTTTTTATTTTTGTATTTAAATTATATATAAAAAAAAAGGTTTCTTTTTAGCTTTTGTTAACAATAAATCACATTGACTGTTTCTGAGGAGTACCCCAACCCCAATGTGTAAACCTATTCATAATAGTCCATCCACAGGGATGTTATTTTCTTAGAATGGAACAGCCTGAGTGGGCCTTGGCACATGTTGTTTGTAAGATACAAACTGAAATAAAGCTCTAAAGCACTGTTGCTCTGAACTCTGGGTTCTTAGTGTCTGTCTCTTATCTCACTAATTGCCCTGTTAAACTTCCAGTCCACCTGCAGCTCCCCACTCAGCCCTGATTCCCCACTCAGTCCTGATTCACAAAAGATGTAGTGCAGCACTAAAAGGAATCATTATAGCCCAGCCGTCTCCACCAGGGAGCCTTGAGCTAACATAAACACAGACCTGGTTTCCTGGGAAACAGCACCACTGGCATTGCAAAGATATGTATAAAAAAAGAGCAAGAAGGGGAGGAGAAGCCAGAAAAGTAGGGTGATCTGTGTGACAACATGTAGTACTAAATATGTTTGTGGAGAGTCACTGAGGGTTTGCCCCGAGCAAACATCAGGAAATCAGTCGGAAAACAGAAAGATTCCATTACTGAGAGAGTCTCTTAAGATCAGTCGGATCTTATTTGACTTTTTTTTAACTAAATACAGATATTGTTTTTCTAATCAACTCCTAAAACACAGGCTTGACTTGTCAAACAGTTTTAAACTCATCCGGCAATTTAGATTATTTATGATCAAGTCAAAACAAACTCATTGGCACTGTGGAGTAGTTTATGTAAGGAATAATTGACAACAGACTGTTTTATTTATACTAAATGCACATGCAGTTACAGGAAACTATTACCTTCATTGTCCTTCAGGGTAAAGTTTGGATTCTCTGGAAGGTCTTCTGGTAAAGCAAATGAGAACCCACCATTGGCAAAGTTATCCTTGTCTGTGGCCCTGATGGTTTGAATCACCTACGAGAAAAAAAAAAAAAACACAAAAAGAGATAGAGAACAGGTGAAACAAGAAAAAAAGGAGGAACGAAAAGAAGCTTAGTTTGTTCTCCATTCAAAAAATGAAGGATGAATTGAATGAAAAATGGCACTTAAAATATCTAGAAGAGGCACTTTGCTTCTCCAAGAGAAAGGGTTTGTCACTCCCTATAACCCATAAATGTAATTGCACCACCTGGGCTTCTTCTTCCTCTCCACATTTGAAAGACATTAACTTCAGACTGCTGACCTAAAGCCCCATGCCCAGTGGGTTGTCTGGATCACAGACATTGAATAGATAGCTGGCTTCAAGCATAGCTCAGTCTTATGATGTTTTGTCAGCTTGTTAACCTAATTGGCTCCTGCTAGCACATCAACTACAAGTGGGAATCTCCTCATGCAGAGTATAGGCCAATTATTGAAGCTCTTCATCTGTCTGTGCTGCACAATCTATATGAGATCAGGGATTTCTCTCTCTAGGGCAATTTCACACTAGAGATTTTGGAACATACCCAATTCTGATTGCTGTTAGAGTTCAGTTTCTTTGGTAGGTGTGTAAGTGGTTTTAAAACTCAAAAGCAAACTACAAACATCAACTGCTTGAAAAAGGTGGCCTGCACCTTTTAGCATGCACTAATCAGCTGTGAGCTCGAGGTGACTGTGGCAGCAGGGGTGTGGTCGAGCGCCAGTCCGGAGAATGAGAACGCGGTAAGGGCTCTTGCACCTGAGCTAAATTATGTCCAACACCTGTCTCTAATTCCAGTGAGCATGGGGAGAGTGGCATATAAATGGCCACACCGCCGTCAGAGAGAGAGAGAATTACACGAGTGAGCACTGACTGGCATGTCTTATTGAGTGTTTTTATGTTATTGTGAAGCTGAAGACTCAGATAATTTTGTTAACAAAGTACCTATTGTGAAGCTGAAGACTCAGAGAAGTTTATGTTGAGAAAGACACTGATCTGATTATACTGAGAAAAGCACAGAGAAGAGTGCACGCAGAGTGTTGAAGGCATAGAATTAAAGAGCCTTACTTGACTGTATCACTGCTCTCTGTCTCCTCCCTTCCATCTCTGAGCTTGAACGTGTTACACTGGTGCAAAAACCTGGGATCTGGAAGTACACACCATGGAGTCCTCCCGGATGGCCGAGATCCTCCAGTCCCTCGCCAGCCTACATCAGAGTCTCCAACAATCCCTGCTTGAGCTGCGTCAAGACCAGGATCACCGGTTCTTTGAGATCCTGCGAGCACAAGAAGAGGACCGGCATGCAATCCAGAGCCTCCTCGGCCATGAGAGAGCCCCGGCCGTGACCCTGGAAAACCACAGCTCCCTTCCCCCACCCAAGCTCTTGAAAATTGGGGCAGAAAATGACAGCAAGGCTTTCCTCAATCTGTTTAAACAGACCGCCGAGATCTGGGGCTGGCCGTGTGAACAGTGGGTTGCCAGGCGCCTTCCGTTGTTGTCCGGGTAAGCCCAGCTTGCTGCCCAAAAATTGCCGCTGGCCAGTCTGCAGGGGGTGGGTCGTAGTCCAGAGCAGTACCGCCAGCTCTTCCGGTCCTTGAAGCTGGGGAAGACCGCCCATTTGCCTTATCCCATCGGCTCCGAGATGCATGCCAGAAATTGCTGCTGGCGGGGAACCGTGATGTCGTGGGAGTGCTCGACCAGGTGGTACTGGAGCAGCTAATCCTTCGTCTGCCAAAAGGAATGGCGGAATGGGTCCAGTGCCACCGCCCGACGTCGCTGGAGGAAGCTGTCCAACTTGCTGAGGATCATATGGTGGAGTACCCAAGGGCAGAAGAGCCCTCCCCTCTCTCTCTCTTTCTCTCCCCTCCCCCTGTGTGTTCCCCATTTCCTCTTACTCTCCTCTCTCCCCAGAGACCATTCCTGCCCCGCGGAGGGGAGGAGCTCCACCTCTGTGGCCAGTTTCCTCCTGCCTCTAGAGTGCCCCGCCACTTTCCTCCTCAGGTGGAAGTGTCCACCGACACAGGTGTGGGCATGGCGTCTGGGCCAGCCTACTGGGGTTGCAGGGATCAGGGGCACTTCCGGGATCAATGCACTGTGATGGAGCTGGGGACAGTGGTCCGGATCCCCGACACCCCGCAGGCTGCCCCCGACCTGGCCGGAGCGTACCAGATATCGGTAAGGATCAAGGGTGTACTCACCAAGCATTGGTGGACACAGGTTGTAATCAAACCATGGTCCACCAATGCTTGGTTCAACACAAGGCATTGGGCACAGATAAAATGGTGAGGGTGAAGTCTGTGCATGGGGATATTCATAAATACTCTATGATGACCCTGCGGATTAAATTTCAGGGAACAAAACAGTGTAGAGGACGCGGTTAGTTCCCGCCTCAACCATCTGCTGATTTTGGGGACTAATTGGCCTGAATTCAGAAATATATTAAAGGGAATATGTGCAGATGGGTCCTGCTTAAAAGCGATGAGATGTGATTTGTATGATGCTCTGGCAGGGAAGGCGGAGCCAGGGCGGTCTTGTCAGCTCCACGTCAAGATGACGTGAGAGGGGATTTCCCGAAGGGGATTTCAGTCGAGAGATGAAACCCTTAAGCATGCCTTCGACCAAGTGAGAGTGATAGATGTTCAACAACTACGGCCAAGTGTCGCACTTTCATATCCCTATTTTATGATTATAAACAAGCGGTTGTATAGAGTGACGCAGGACACGCAAACAAAATAAGATACAATCCAGCTTTTAATACCACGGAGCCACTGGAAATGGTGTTCCAGGTGGCTCACTATAATCCGATGGCAGGTCACCTAGGGGAAAGGAAAACATTGAACCGCTTAATCCAATTTTATTGGCCGGGCATTGGCGGTGATGTCCACAGGTGGTGTGCGGCATGCCGGGAATGTCAGCTGTTGAATCCACCGGCCACCCCAAAAGTGTCTTTGCGCCCCGTTCCTCTAATCAAGGTCCCCTTCCAGAGAATTGGTATGGACCTCACCGGGCCATTAGAGCAGACAGCACGTGACATGTCTTTGTATTAATCCTAGTGTATTATGCAATGCGATATCCAGAAGCAGTGCCTCTGTGCAACATCTCAGCACATAGTGTTGCAGAAGCACTCTTCAAAATAATCTCCTGGGTGGGTATTCCAAAAGAAATCCTCACCGATCAGGGCAAAACCTTTATGTCATGGACACTATGCAAGCTTTATGAATTACAATCCACAAACCGATGGCCTGGTGGAGCAATTTAATAAAACCCTTAAGAACATGATTCGTAAACTTGTTCACAAGAATGCTAGAAATTGGGATAAATGGCTCGATCCCCTTTTATTTGCAGTACAAGAGGTCCTGCAAGCCTCCACAGGGTTTTCCCCATTCGAGCTGCTATATGGCCGGTGCCCACGTGGGGTGCTTGACATCATCCACGAAGCTTGGGAGGAGGGACCTTCAGATAGCAAGAATGCATTTCAATACATTCTTGATCTTAGAGCAAAACTCTACACTTTGGGGCAACTAACACAGGAGAATTTGCTCCAAGCTCAATAACGACTGAGCCGACTGTATAATAGGGGAGCTCGTCTGCGGGAATTTGCACAGGGAGATAAGGTACTCATATTACTCCCCACATTGAACTCCAAATTACTCACCAAGTGGCAAGGACACTTTGAGGTCACACGAAGAGTGGGGGACTTCGATTATGAGGTTAAGCGAACCGACAGAGGGGGTGCATGTCAAATATATCACCTCAACCTCCTTAAATTCCGGAGAGGGCGGAGCTTGGGCCGAAGGTGAATATAAAACCTAAACATAGCACTCCAGTCACTCCTGAGTCAGGCAGTGGGGATATGTGGCAGCGGGGGCGTGGTCGAGCGCCCGTCTAGAGAGAAAGAAAGCAGTAAGGGCACTTGCACCTGAGCTAATTTATGTCTAACACCTGTCTCTTATTCCAGTGAGCATGGGGAGAGCGGCATAAAAATGGCCATGCCGCCGCCAGACGAGAGAGACAGAACGACACAAGTGACCAACCATATATGTTGCAGCCTCCCTGAACATGTGCCAGTCAGTACACTCAAAACAGTCCTCAAGAGCAGAGATGGCTCCTGCTGGCCAGGTTTTCACCTGCTTCTGAAGCAGTTTTGTGCATCTGAAGAGCGGTCTGTATGCTGGAATTAACATAACAGAGATGTGGTCTGAGTAGACGAGGTGGGGGTGGGGCTCCGCCCAGTATGCACCTGGGATGTTTGTGTAAACAAGATCAAGCGCGTTCACCCCTCTTGTTGCAAAGTCCACATACTGATGGAACAGCTAAGTGCATTCAATTCTAAAACCCATCCGAAAGTTCAGTTTCAGGCAGCATATGATGTTAAGACAACACAAAATGTTTGACAGACATGGGACAATGGTAATCAGTACATAGATTCAGAATTTTATAATGCTACATTTTATTTAACATGGTTGGTAGTAGGGTTGGGAACCGAGAACTAGTTCTTGTTCAGAATCAGTTCCATTCTTTACAAAATACCGGAAACGGATGATCTTAGTGACTTTCAGTTCACGGTTCCCCTGCGTAAATTTTCCACCGATGCGTCTGGAACACTGTACTGAAATATTCTGACAGTGTTTCCAGCAGTGCATTTCTGCAGCAGCGCTGCCCTCTACTGGGTCTGTAGTGCAAAACACACAAACAAATTACTCTTACGAGCCAGCAATGTTGAATCTACAGTAAAAAACAGACAGTGCCTCCGATATGGTCCGATTCATGAAAGAATGTTTTACCTGGTTCTTTTGAATATACAATGTGAAACATACAGCGCTTCTGGAACAGTCTGATTCCCGAAAGGATGACCCATATAAGCCGATTAATTTGAATCTAAAGCACGAAACATAGCACTTCTGGTCTAGTCAT
The DNA here is from genome assembly GCF_025860055.1 of Xyrauchen texanus. Taxonomy (NCBI): domain Eukaryota; kingdom Metazoa; phylum Chordata; class Actinopteri; order Cypriniformes; family Catostomidae; genus Xyrauchen; species Xyrauchen texanus. Next base: position 27,073,175 of record NC_068284.1, on the reverse strand, counting down.
TATTCTAGTCTAGTCAAGTTATTAATGTCTTCATGTCCCCCCGGCATGACATAAATTACCCCCCCTCATCCGTCATCCCTATCTACCTGGAAGAGGGAGGGGACAAGGGGAGGGAAACCAAAACAAATTTGGCACCTACGAGCCGTAATGCCGATTGTGCCAAATTAACAAAAACATTTCAAAAAGAGAGGGAAAGGCCAACACGGAGCAGCAGTGTGAGAGAGAGAGGAGAGAGAGAGAGAGAAAACCAAAAAAAACACTTACTAGTCGATTCTCTGATACACCGGAAATTGGTCTACACCTCGGTCACTCCTCCAACCTCCAATGGATGACAGCCGCGCCTCCCCGGACGGATCGGAGGCAGTATTCCAGCCCCTGGTGGATGGAACGCCCCGTCGTGTTCTTGGGAAACAGAAGGGGACTCCCCTGCCCCTGGCAGCGATTCTTCAGCTCCAGTGCAGGAGGGCCAGGTGAGCCCCCCACCCGCTCGCGGTCGGCGGTCTCATACCCCATCGCGTTTCAGCGGCTGGTAGGGATCTCCTCCGCCCCTGGCAGCGGTCCTGATCGCTCCAGGTGGTCAGTTAGGAGCCCCTTCTCCCTTCATGGTCGACGGCCGTTTGTCTGCTCTCAGGTGGATGGGCTCCTCTGTCCTAAAGCAGATGGTCACGGCTGCTCCATTGGGGTGGACGGTAGTGGCGAGGACTCTACTATGGGGCATACCTCCTCCTTCCCGGATTTTGGCACCAGTGTAAAGAGATTAATGGATAGGAGGTGGCGAGATCCGGCTTGAAAATATAAATAATAGTTTAATGTAGAACTAAACAAAAAGACAAACACAGAAAGTTGTTTGACAGCTGCCCTTAAATCTCTCTCTCTCTGTCCCACTGCAGCTTCCAGTCAGCCTTTATCCCTCTCTGAGGCTTGATTAGCCTGATTGGAGCCATGTGTGTAGCATCACGACCCGGCCCTGCCCTCCACCCTGTTAGACAAATGTACTGTGTTTCGTACCCCAAAGCACAATGTGAGTGGTGCAAGAGTGGTGGAATCGAACTTGGGTTTGAATCATGGCAATCGGAACAATTGTGCAAAGAAGCTAAGAGACTGCACAACAGCTTTTTGTTAAATTACGGTGAATGGTTTCATGCAGCACAGTGTTGTGGATCAATGAAGATCAGATCAAACGGAGAAAAGCTTGCTGTGAGTTGATGCCAGTACATGCAATATGGTTTAGCCTTATCTTTGTGGAAACACTTAATAAAGGACCACAGTATGACAGCAATCTATGATCATCTTGCGCAGTTACAATCACAAATTTTGGTAATTGGAAAGGTTTAATTTCAAAAATGGATAGACCAGTTCGAGCTCAGCAAACCAAAAGTCATTTTCTGCACTTATGAATGGAACTCTGCCTTCTAATGACACGTAAATGGGTTACTTGGATTGGATTAAGTTGCATATAAAAAAGCTCCATGGTGCCTTAAAAGCAGCCTTTAATTAGGCAAAAGTCCAAGATGAAGACTGCAACTTTGTATATAAATAAAAGACTCCCAGTTCCAGGAAGAATGATTTGCCATACCTTTATTTAAAAACAGTTAAGGTTTATCTCCAATACTGTGAACAGAATTGTTTGGAGAGGTCCAGTGATATTAAATCTTAAAATGGCCACCTTCCCTCTGTGTTTAAATTTTGTGTATCCAACTGTTTGTCCGTGGCAGGTGTGAGCACTGGCTCATAGAGCGGAGGCAGGCCTGGCTCATCGACTGGGACGTGGGACACTGGCTTGACCATGACATGGGATACTGGCTCATCGACCGTGATGTGGGATGCTGGCTTATCAGCCATGAAGTGGGTCGCTGGCTCTGCAGCCGTGACTTGGGACGCTGGCTCAGAGGCCGTGCCGTGGGACGCTGACTCTGCACCCATGATGTGGGACACTGGCTCGGCGCCCGTGACGTGGTAAGCTGGCTAGGCGACAGTGATGTGGGAGCCTGGCTCGGCAACCATGACTTGTGACTCTAGCTCGGCGTCCTTGACGTGGGACACTGGCTCGGTGGCCGTGAAGTGGGACCCTGACTCAGCAGCCATGACATGTGAGGCTGGCTCGGTGGCAGTGACTTAAGACCCTGGCTCGGCGGCCGTGACTTGGGACTCTGGCTCGCCGGCCATGATGTGGGACTCTGGCTCGGCAGCCGTGATGTGGGACTCTGGCTCGGCGAGTTCTCTACATATTCCCTCAGGCATGATTCCCCTGACGTAAATGAAGAAGCTGAATTGCTGGGTTAATTTTGTTGTCAGGAATTCTGTAAGGATGCTGGCAATGACAGAGAGACGATGATGATGAATTGTAGAACCAAAGAGCAGTTTATTATTTGAAGCATGAAAACCAAAAACGTGACTACAAAACATAAACATGAACTAAACAAGAATTAACATTACTTGACTTGACTTCCAAACAATGTTACAACACAATTCCTGACCAAGGACCATAGCAAACATGAGGGTACAAATACATGGACAAGGGTAACAAGACAACCAATGAACAGACAGAACTATAAACCAGATAACAAGACTAATATACTTAATAAACCAATGACAAACTAGAACTGAAAATGAGTTAAGACAATAAACCAATGAAAACAAGACACACGAACATGGAGGGAAACAGTATGATCACATGACTTGACATGGGTTCAGGAAATCACATGAAATGGCAGGGAAATAGGTAATACCATGACAAGGAACAACATTTCAAAATAAAATACATAAAAACAAAACATTAACAAAAACACATCTAGACATAACATGTGTTGTTCCCGTGTTTACCTGTGCGTCTATTGCATGGGTGTAGATGTGAATTTGTGTATGTTTTCATTTGTCAAGTCAAGTCAATTTTATTTGTATAGCGCCTTTCACAACACACATCGTTTCAAAGCAGCTTTACAGAAGATAAGGCATTAACAGACAATAAAACGAATGTCTATAATGTCGATGAATCATCATTGTGTAATTAGATAAAATACGATTGTTTATCGCGTGTGGCCCTGCGATGGACTGGCGACCTGTCCAGGGTGTCCCCTGCCTTTCGCCCAATGTTAGCTGGGATAGGCTCCAGCCCCCCGCGACCCTGTACACAGGATAAGCGGTTGACGATGGATGGATGGATGTTTATCGCGTTTAAAAACAAGTAATTAAATAATATTTGTATTAATAACCCTAGTGAGCAAGCTGAAAGCGACTGTGGCAAGGAACACAAAACTCCATAAGATGTTGATTAATGGAGGAAAAATAACATTGGGAGAAACCAGACTCACTGTGGGGGCCAGTTCCCCTCTGGATAACATCATGAATATAATGTAAATATTATGTATGTATAGTTAAAGTCATGGTTTAAAATGATTAAACTAAGTAAGTGTTAAGGGTCAGTGTTTAAACATCGATTTTGTTTGAACTGTAAGATTAATGACCAGTATCTTTGAAGTCCATCTTGGATTAACTGCAGAATTTCACATAGGTGCAATTGTCCTTGTTAATTGGCTGATGAAGGCTTTTGTTAGCAATTGTTAGTCTATGCATTCCATTTCAAGATCGTAGTCCATCAATAGACTGAGGTGATGCAGGCAGAGATCAGGGATGTGAAATGCAGTTCAACCCGAGGTTGAGACAGGGAAAAAAATTAAATAATATAAGCATAGATGCCATTCAATTTATTGAAGAGATATAAATCATGATCAAATTTTCTGGTTTCTGGTTCCGGCAGACTAAACTAAAGCAGCCTAATTGTGGGTTGGAGGATAAATTAGGTGTATGCCTGGCTAAATAGATGAGTCTTTATTCTAGACTTAAACTTAGTGAGTGTGTCTGAGTCCCGAACATTGTTAGGGAGACTATTCCATAGTTTAGGAGCCAAATATGAAAAGGATCTTCCTCCTTTTGTGGATTTGGATATTCTAGGAACTATTAACAGGCCAGAATTTTGCGATCGTAATGAACGTGATGGAATATAGCGTGGTAGAAGGTCACTTAAGTATTGCGGAGCTAGACCATTCAAAGCTTTGTATGTAGTTAACAGAATTTAAAAATTAATACGGAATTTAACAGGTAGCCAATGTAACGATGATAAAATGGGTCTAATATGATCATATTTCTTGGTTCTTGTTAGCACTCTGGCTGCTGCATTTTGAACCAATTGCAGATTATGTATTGATTTTGCTGGACATCCTACCAGTAATGCATTACATAATCTAGTCTTGAGGTCATGAATGCATGAATTCGTTTGAATTTGTCAGCAACAGTGAGCATGTGCTGTAATTTAGCAATATTTCTTAGGTGGAAGAATGCTGTTCTACAAACATTGGTAATTAAATTTTCAAATTACAGATTGTTTTAAAATATAACACCTAAGTTCTTCGCTGTTTAAGATGATGTAACAGTACATCCATCTAGAGTCAAATTATATTTTAGCGGCTTATTTTCAGAGTTTTTTGGTTCAATAATTAGTACCTCTGTTTTGTCAGAATTGAGTAGAAGGAACTTTCTGGCCATCCAATCATTTATTTCATTGATACATGCAGCTAATTTCGAGAATTGTGAAATCTCATCAGGTTTTGAAGAAATATAAAGTTGTGTATTGTCGGCATAGCAGTGGAAACTTATTCCACGATTCCTGATAATATCTCCCAGGGGAAGCATATACATGGAGAAAAGCAGAGGCCCTAAAACTGATCCCTGTGGCACTCCATATTTTACTTTTGTTTGGTTTGACAAATCATCATTTACATAGACAAAGTAGTAGCGGTCTGATAAATATGACCAAAACCATGCTAATACAACTCCACAAATTCCATCATAATTCTACAGCCCATTCAAGAGAATGTTGTGATCTATCGTGTCGAATGCATCACTAAGATCTAAAAGCACTAGAAGAGAAATGCAGCTGCGATCAGTTGATAAGAGCAAATCATTGTAAACTTTAAGTGCAGTCTCTGTACTGTGATGAGTCCTAAATCCTGACTAAAATTCTTCGTATATACTATTTCTCTGTATAAATGAACATATTTGGGAGGATACTTCTTTTTCTAGTATTTTTGACATAAACGGGAGATTTGAAATCGGTCTATAATTAGCCAATTCTCCAGGATCAAGTTGTGGCTTCTTAATAAGTGGTTTGATATCTGCCATTTTAAAGTTTCTTGGGACATGTCCTAAGCATAGCGAGGAGTTAATAATATTAAGAGGAGGTTCTGAGATTACAGGGGATACCTCTTTTAAGAGCTTAGTTGGTATAGCATCTAACAAACATGTTGTGGCTGTTGATGTTTCGATAAGTTTTGTTAGCTCTTTATGACCTATGACAGAGAAGGATTGAAGTTTCACGTGAGGAAAATGATTAGACATTGTTTTCTGAGGTGCTATGACAGATGATTGCATAATTCCAAATTTATTTCTGATTATTTCAATTTTATCTGTAAAGAAATTCATGAAGTCATTACTCTTGTGCTGCAATGGAATATCTGGTTCTGTTGAGGCTTTATTCCTAACCAATTTAGCCACAGTACTGAATAAACATCTAGGACTGTTGTGGTTTTTTTCTATGAGTTTACTCAAATATGCTGACCTGGCTGATCCATGCACCACGAAATACTTCTAATTTTGTATTTTTCCACATGCGCTCCATTTTCTGAGCTGCTCTCTTGATAGCATGAGTGTGATCATTGTACCATGGTGCAGGGTATATTTCTTTAATTTTCTTTAATTGAAGTGGGACGACAATATCAAGAGTGGTAGAGAAGACTGCATTTATATTTTTTGTTATTTCATGAAGTTCTTCTGGACTCTGGAAGATTATTAGTGAAGCTATCTTTAGTGGTCGAAAGAATAGTTCTATCTGAAGGATAGCATGGTGTAGATTGAGTAATATTAGCTGATTGCAGCATACAAGAGACGAGGTAATGATCCGAGATGTCATCGCTCTGCTGCAGAATTTCTATATTATCAACATCAACTCAATATTACAGAATTAAATCTAGTGTATGATTATGGAGATGAGTTGGTCCTGTTACATTTTGTCTGACTCCAAGAGAGTTGAGAATATTGATAAATGCTAATCCCAATGTATCATTTTCATTATCTATGTGAATATTAAAGTCACCAACAACTAAAGCTCTATCTACAGTAACTACAAGATCTGATAAAAAATTAGCAAATTCACCAAGGAATTCAGAATAAGGCCCGGGTGATCTATACATTGTAGCAAGGACAAAAGACGACAGAGATTTTTTATTTATATCTGACGGTGTCACATTAAGCATTATTAGTTCAAAAGACTTATATTTATATCCTGTCCTCTGAGTAACACCAAAAACTTCACTGTAAATTGTAGCAACACCTCCTTCTCGACCCTTCAGACAAGGCTCATTTTTATAACAATAACCTGGGGGAGTAGATTCATTTAAATGAATATATTCACCCGGTTTAAGCCAGGTTTCAGTCAAACAGAGTGCATCCAATATATGATCTGTAATCATTTAATTAACAATTAGTGCTTTGGTAGAAAGAGCTCTAATGTTTAGTAGCCCTATTTTTATAGGATGTGTATTTTTTATTTGTTTGTTTTGTTCAGGTTTGACCTTAAGCAAATTTTTTATAAATGATTTAGTGAGGGTATTGTGTTTGGTAGTTCGGGGAACAGACACAGTCTATATGAGATGTCTAGGTGATACAGTCTCTATGTGTTGTAGTTTATGTGACCTGTGTGTCATCTCAAGGCAGCTCGCAGACGTTTGGATTAACCAGTTTGTCTGCTTCCTGACCTGGGCCCCAGTTAGTCAAATACTATCATTAAGACTATAAGTCAAATTACTAGAGAGGAGAACGGCACCTTCCCTGGAGTTTGTCTCTCTTTAACAGGTCAGGTCTACACCAAAAACTCTTCCAATTGTCTTTAAATCCTATTTTATTCTTCAGACACCACTCAGACATCCAGCCATTCAGTGACACTAATCTACTATAAACCTCGTCACCACGACGAGCAGGAAGGGGACCAGAGCATATTACAGTGTCTGACATTGTTTTTGCAAATTCACACACCTCTTTAACATTATCTTTAGTGATCTCCGACTGGCGAAGCAGGATGTCGTTAGTGCCGACATGGATAACAATTTTAGAAAATCTACATTTAGCATTAGCCAGCATTTGTAAATTTTATTTGATGTCAGACACTCTGGCCCCCGAAATGCAATCAACAATAGTGGCTGGAGTCTCTAGTTCCATGTTACTTACAATAGAATTGCCGATAACAAGGGCTTTTTCAACATGATTCTCAGTGGGTGTATCACTGAGTGGGGAGAATCGATTGCAAACTCTATCAGGAACGGGAGAGTTGTGTCTCTTTGCTGAGCGAGTATGCCGCTGAGACATCACCCAAATGCCCTGCTGCAGGGGCTGTACAGCCGGAACCAAAGTTTTTATGTTGCTCTCTCTACTACTCGTATCCGAAACAGTATCTACAGTCTTCTCTTTCTCACTGACCTCCACTAGCGTTCGGATGCGAGTCTCTAACTCATTAACCTTCTCTGTCAGCCTGACTAGTTCCTTACATTTATCACAAGCGAATCTATTGAATTAGTCTGCATGAGAAGGAAAAATATAGTATTAAAAGGAAAGTACACCCAAACCTTACAATTCTGTTGTCATTTACTCACCCTCATCATGTTTTTCTAAACAGTATGACCTAATTTCAACAGCTCTATGGAAAAAAGATGCCATAAAAGTGAATGGTGACTGAGGCTAACATTCTGTCTGAAATCTAATTTTGTGTTCCACGAAAGAAACAAAGTCTATATCATAAAGTCTAGGTTTATATCAAAGTGGTTGCAGAATTTTCATTTTTGGATGAACCTACCTTTTAACCACAGCAAAAGGAAGAGGCTTGAGAAAACAGAAAAAAATTCAGAAAAAGTGCAGGGGCAAAAGGAAGGAAAGAAAGAGACAGTATAGCAGATAGGAGAATGACGCAGGGAGGGAGTTTCATGGTTCAGATGGAAGACGAACACGGAATGAGACAGGTTGAAACTGAATGATAGGTAACTGAGTAAAAAGGGACACTTAGAAAAGGACTGAGTGGAGATAACTAACCTGGCCAGCCTTGGAGCTTTCACACACAATGAGGGTGCTGTCTTTGGCAATATAGGGGGCATTGTCATTGACATCCAAGACCTGGACTGTGACTGGAACAAAGCTCACCAGATTTGGATTGTCTAGAAAACAAACATGCAATCATGGGGGTGTTGATTTATTTATAAGAAGAAAAAAAGCCCTTGAAGATTGATGTATGAGGGATTTTGCATGATTTCATTCACGGCATATCTGGACAAGACAGAGACAGGCGTACAATTTGGATCAACATTTGAAGATGAATACCATCTTTTATGCCAAAGAAAGTTATTGTTGCCCTGAAATCTGGTTCAAGTAATTTACAATCCAATTTTATTATAGAACATTGTATTATACACTAAATGTCCAAAAGTATGCGTACACCCAAATGCCACACACATAGGATCTGCAAGAGGTCTGCAACCCGACCAAGGCCCAACAGGACCTGAGAAACTGACAGGGTTTCTGGCAGGGTTCGGTCACTTTTTCAAGTTTGATGTCTGGTTTGGGTTCGGGTTTGTAATTAACAAATAAATAAAAACTGACTTCCTCGCTTGTTTCTGTTATGAATACCCTGTCTTGTTTCACTGTTGCCCTTTTGTTTTACCATTGTTGTCACTTTTGCATTTCTTAGTTTTCACTTTAGTCCCTTATGTAACTCCATAGTCTCTTTGTTAGCGTTCGTGTTTCCTCTGTTCATTGTTTTCACCTGTTCTCATTAGTTTGCCTTTTACTTCTGTTAATCACCTTGTTATCTTGTTTGAGTTCTGTTTGTTCATTGGTCCCTTTTTCCCTTGTTTATGTATTTATACCCTGTGTCTTTGTTCAGTCTTCGTCTATCGTTGTTTGGTGTTAACCCAGTGTGTGTTTCCTCCTCGAGTCCCCTGTTTTGCTCACGTCGTGTGTAGTTTACTATTTTATGTTTATTTCCCCATCGTGGGTTGTTCCTTTGTGTTTTCCTGTTTTGGTTCGCTCAATAAAGTTCAAGCTGCGTTTGGATCCGCATTTCCTCGTCTGCCTCGTTACTCAAGCATAACAGTTTCACACATGCAATCTCATTCACAGACCCAGTGAATTTACACTGAACATGTTTTTGCGAGCGTCGACTGCTCTGTTTTTCCATTGTTTTCCTATGTTAACACATGCTGGATAGACATGTTTGACTGTTGCACCATGTCTCGCTGTTCTTCAGCATCTCGAGCAGGACCAGCAAATTATTTTAGACATTATGTCAAGTTAAAAAATCTTGCCCTGCATGTTGAGACACCTGTGTTCTGTTTCATTCGTTGCGTAGCAGCTAGCTTGTTTTTAGCGCAGATGTCCTGCTGAATGTTCTGAACAATTTCAGGCTGCAAAGACAGGGACTGTTACATTGATTTACATTATTCCATAAGCACTACAACAACTGTGCATTTGTTTTCCACATTCATACAAATCAGGTGTACTACTGTTTATGACTTTATAAATATGTATTTTTCGCACTACTACTCACGCACTGCTATGTTATGATATCGAAACACTTTTACTCTAATGCATCATTTGAAAAACAATATATTTTAGCGCTTGTATTGCAGACCCACCTACATTGTCACACATATTCAAACATGACTAGCTTCCACTTTAGCTCATCTGATAAGAGTTTTGGACTTTGGACTTAGAGGCTGAGCCTCGAGCCTGGTCAAGGGCATTCAGAGTGAAAATTAAGTGAAAGTGCCATAGTAGCGTCACAAAATAAGGTGGTTGCTTCAGTGTGGTTTTCATGTCAAAATTTGCTTTTAAAACACTGTTTGGTTAAGGCTTTGGTTTAGCACAAGGATGTCTGTTTTGTTCACCTGTCATTAATATTTTTGAACACTATTGGTTAGGTTTTGGTTTAGTGAAAGGATGTCTGTTTTGTTCGCCTATCATTTATCTTTTAGAACACTATTGGTTAGGTTAAGTCTAAAGTTTAAGGTTAGGGAGGTACATTTTACTCATCCATCCATCAAAACATCCATCTACTAGAATATTCACCTTAAAAACCTTGTCTGATTACAACATAATTTTCCTCACTTTCACTAAGAAACTGCAGCCAAAAGTGTAATGAAGCAGATCATTTTGGTTTTGAAACATTTAGCCATTGTCATGTAAATTAATGAGATCAGGCTGTAGATGCTTGTTGAACATATATTTTTAAAACCATTGACATAGATGGTAGATGGTTCTTCCTAATGACTCTCCTGCAAAGGTTTCCACTCTTGATATTGGAAGATGTCTGCAAGGAATTTGGTCCTATTTAGTCACAATAGCATCAGTGTGGTCAGGTACTGGTGGTGGCCCATAGGGCCTTTTCATCCCAAAGGTGTTCAGTGAGGTTCTAAGTCTAAGTTTAGTGCTGGCTGTCAATTCTTCAGTACAAAGCCTTAAACCATACTTGTCCTTATGGATCTCACTTCCTTCCTTCCTTCTTTCTTTCTTTCTTTTCTTTCTTTCTTTCTTTCTTTCTATCCATTAATTTTTAATGGTGTCATTCTTACAGTGATATTAAAATTAATGGTTACATTCTTATAGTGAGATACAAATAAGCTTTTATATTATAGTAGATTCTTACTTCTCTTGTGGGCTTTACTGGTGTGGGAATGTACATTTGGAGTGGGAACATTAAATTATGAGTCAGTTTGTGCAAGTTACATAGTTCAGTATGATTGCACTGATATTAACTACCGTGACCTAACATTATCAGCCTAGTATCAGCAAGCACTATCAGAGGACAGTCTCATCCCTTTAGCTGAACACCATTGTGAAGAAAGGGGCAGAGGAAATATAATTGCATAGATATGCATCTGTAAGAAGAAAAAATAAAAAGGAAACATGTAATGAACCTGTCCACCCTCAAAACCACACCAGCATGCTACCTGCCACCACAGAATCGGTCCCACTATTCAACACTCAGTCAAGAAGCTATTAATTTTGGTCAATATCGATGATTTAGAATTCAGGTCCAATGATTCCTCTTGGACAAGCTTTTTCAAGTCCATACTTCAAGAAGAATGCTTGTTTCAAAATGAAGATATCATTAGTTAAATTGTTCCCTGTGTTTTTCTCAGAAACCCACATAAAAATTGATGAGTGCAGACAGGACTCTGGCCTTATAGCAGTACATACCAATCTCTGAAGCCATAACAGTGATGTTGTGCCAGGCCACCTCCTCTCGGTCTAGACTCCTGGTGGTTTTAATGAGTCCACTGTTGGCATCAATGCTGAAAAGTGTACCTCCTTCTGCACTTTGGTCAATGGAGTACCTAAAATTGCAATATTAGAGTTCTTCAAAAGAATTTCAAAGTAAAAAAATGCAAATATGATGAGAATAATTGTACTTTAAAGGAGTTTTAATGATGTAAGGTGACCTTATCTTCAAAAAATTGTCATAAGACTTGCTGTTAATCAGTGATGGTACTTATACAACCAGATTTTAATAATAATAATAATAATATAATAATAATAAATTTTATTTATAGGCGCCTTTCACAACACTCAATGTCACCGTACAAACAGAACACAAAAAAGTAAACCATGAAAGCATCAATAGTAAAAACATAAAGCAAACATTACTATGATATACAATAAAACATTGGAAGATACAATTGATAAACTTAAAGCATGCACAGCCATAAAAAAGCCTGTTTGAAAAGATGTTTTAATATGAGATATAAAAGTATGAATACTTTCACTTTTACGAATGTCCAGAGGAAGCAAATTCCATAAGTGAGGGGCAGTGTAACTAAAAGCTCTTGAACCCATAGTGTTCAGACGGATACGTGGTATGACACGAAGAGTTGACGAGGAAGATCTGATATAGGTATGAAAAAAATCAGAGAGGTATGAAAGAGTAAGATTATTTAGCAAAATTTTGAAATCAATTCGGTACTTAAATGGAAGCCAGTGCAAATGTTTAAAAACAGGTGAAATGTGTTCAATAGAGGGGTTCTAGAAATTATTTGTGCAGCTGAGTTCTGGACCAGCTGAAGTTCATGGAGAAATTCGGAAGGAAGACCAGAGAGGAGAGCATTGCAGTAATCAATATGTGATTTAACCAGTGCATGAATAAGAATGGGAGTGCTGTTCAATGTGAGAGAGGGATGAAGACGATTAATGTTACGTAATTTAAAGTATGCAGAGCGAGTTATGTTATTAATATGGGTTTCAAAGGATAAGGTGCTATCAAGGACGACACCCTGTGCTAGCTACTCAGATATAAATCATCAGCAACTCACATCATCTTTTTATACAAAGCATTTCATTATTTGAGTGGATTCTGCTGCTTTATCAACCTAAACAGATTATCCGTAAATATTTATAATGAAAACACTTAACCAGAACAAAAAACATGAACAACCTATAATCATTCATAAGAATTCAAACATCCATACCCTGTTCATCACTCACTGAAAACCATGTTAATTTTATCTAAAGAATATTTCTCCTCAAAAACTATTGGCAAATGTATTGTATGTTCTTTTTACTAAGCACTATAATTTGCTCTGAAAGCATTTAATACCATTTAGAATATACTTCAAGGTGCCATACCAGTATTGCTGTCTTGGGAAACTCACCTGACTTTACTTCTAGTGCTGTCGGGGTCTTGAGCAGTTATCATGCCAACCTCTGTCCCACCTGGAGAATTCTCATACACATCCATGATATAGTAGTCCATAGTAAAGACTGGAGCCTCATCAACATCCCCAATAATGAGCTTTAGCGTGGTGGTATCTTTAAAGGGGCCCAGATAAGAAAAACGAGGATCCAGATGAGTGTTGATGCCTTCTATGTTCAAAGAGTAGGCCTTCTTCTTCTCATAGTCCAGAGGCTGGAATGAACATCAGTTATAATATCAAGGGAGAAGCAGAAATTACATTTTGGTCAAAGACAAGACATGGCTGTTCGATCAGACATAAATTTATTTGGCAGCAGAACAACAAATTTGAAGCTATCAGTTTGTGGTATGTCTGTGTGAATGGGGCAAGTCGTGTTCAGACCTTTCTGAGGGAGATGATGCCTTCTCTCTTATCACTGTCAGTAGAGATGGAAAACATGGCAGCCCCTTCTTCATTGGTAATTCTGTATGTCATCTCAGCATTGATGCCAAGGTCTTCATCATTGGCTTTGATTTTGCCTACAGCTTTCCCTACCTGAGCAGATTCTGGAACGTACAACTGATAGTTCTCTGAAGCAGAGAATAAACAAATGGAACAGATTAGATTTTATTAAACATTAGAAAGCTTTGGATTCAAATTCTAAGGAGTGATACTTGTGCTGAGCTAATTTCGAGGGTTTATAGAGGATAAGCTCAAGTTTACTCAATAAAAGTTGTTTACTTGCACAAAATAAAGCTCAAATGAATGCAACCATTTGGCATAAATTCACAGGATATTCAAAGGGATTTAGGGATTAGATGGTTTCTGTAGTAAAAAGCCTAAAATCCAGATTTTCCATGATGAGAGAGAGAGAAGGAGATGGCATACTTTGAGAGAATCTTGGTGGATTGTCATTGACATCAGTCAGTGTGATGTTTACTGTGGTGGATCCAGACAGACCCCCCACAGAGCCGGCCATGTCTTTGGCTTGGATGATGACAGAGTACATCTCTCTACTTTCTCTGTCCATGTTTGGCAAAGCAGTCCTGATGACACCTGTGACCGAGAGGGTAAAAAGGATAAATATAGCTTCTGCTGACCTAAATAACCCAGTTCCCTTCATTGTAGGTTCAAAATGAAATTCCAGTTTTTTGCAAGTACACATTCCTACACCAGACAGAAGGCTTAATGGGAAAGCTTAATGAAAACTCTGTTTCAGTAACTAACCCTCAATTTGTTCACAACCCGTATGAGTTTCTTTCTTCTGTGGAACACAAAATGAGAAGTTTTGAATAATGTTCATGCTGCTCATTTCCATACATCTAAGTGGATGGGGATCAGAGGCTATCAAGCTCCAAAAATGACAAATAAGTCCACACGACTTCTGCACAATATTCCATGTCTTCAGAAGACAAATGGTAGCTTTGTGTAAGGAAGCTGCTCTTCATTGACCACCTTTGCTCAGCTAAAACTCTGAAATGGACTACAAAAGTAATATGGACAACAAAAACGGTACATGGATATCATTTGGAGACAGCAACAGCAAACATAATAGGTTCTTGCATGTTGAGACCAAACATAATTTAAGTCAATGGTACCACACCTGTTATGAGAACTATAGTGAAGGAGAATATTTTCAGTGAATAAAAACTTACATCAGTCTGTTCCTCACACCAAGCTATAACTACTATACAGTAGCTTCAGAAAACTTGGAATATAGTGCCTGAGTAGTAATAGACTGCTTTTATGATATTTACAGGTGCTATTTTTGTCATTTTGGATTTTGACAGATCCAGTTCTCTTTTACTTTCATTATGTGGAAATGATTGTCCAGGGTCACCTTTTACGTTCCACAAAATAAAGAAAGTCAAGCAAGTTTGGAATGGTATGAATGTGTGTAAATGACAAAAAATTGTTTAATGAAGCTGCTAGCTACACCTGCTGGCATTTCCAGCAATAACAGCCCAGTCTGTTGGAAGGGCACCTGTTCAGAATATCATGTGTATACTGCAAATCATTGACCTCTGTTTATTGAGGTGGTGAGTTAACACTGCATGTTTTTATCCAGTTTTGTCCCTTCTCCAACTTGTTGAAGGATCTCTTTGAATTTGACAATGCACCAGCAGGCATGGACCGAACCCTAACCTCCCCGTACTTTATGTATGAGTTGAAATCAGCTGATCTAACAATAAATTATATCCCCTAACCCTACCTCTAAACGTAACCCTCACAGAAACCTTTTTGCATTTCTTTAGCAAAAATCATCTAGTATGTTTTATAAGCCATTTCCGCATGCTGGGCCCCACAAGGTAGGCGATCTCAAGTTTTACTATCCTTAGACATTTGGTCCCCACAATGTAGTATAAACATGTACACACACACACATACAAAGCACCAAGCATAATGGCCATCATCTCCCACACACACCACAGATCTTTGGCAAAGTCTGCCATCTGCTCCGGCCATTCCCATATTAGGAGGAGGATAGAAAGACAGAGGGATGAAGGGATGGCTGGAGAGCTGAACAGCCTGGGTTTGCAAGGCGAACTTGCAATTGTGCCCATTTATACCATGAGATCCCATGGTAATGTTGACAAGACACACCCAGGTCCCTGTGCACAGCATAGGCAGAAAAGTTTAAAGACAAAAAGTGAAATGCATAATCTGAAATAGCAAGGCCTTTGCCAGTATATAAAAGTAGGTAAATAATATTTCATGTTTATTATAGTATTGTGTAAAGAAGTTCAATGGAAAGGAGGAGGCGAAAACCAGCTTGATAATATAAATAATGTTTTAATTATAAACTTAAACAAAAGACAACAACACACATGATGGACATGTCCATAAAATATCTCTCTCTCCCGCAGTCGGCCTTTATCCCTCTCGGAGGCTTGATTAGTGTGTAGAATCACGACCCGGCTTGCCACATTCCTCCCTTGTTCTCTCAGGCAGGGGAGCCCCAGGCATGACGTACACCCCCCCTTTCCCTGGGGGAGGGCGTGCCCAAAGCCCCATCTGCTGGCAGGTCATCCCCGTCCACCTGGATGAGGGAGGGGACAAGGGGAGGGAAACAGAAATAATAAAAATGGGGGGTACTTCCTGTAACAGTGTAGTAGCCCCCCAAAAAACACTGTAAGACTGAAACGAGAGGGAAAAGGCCAATGCGGAGCGGCAGTGAGAGAGAGAGGAGAGAGAGATGAAAAAAAAAACACTTACTCGCCAGTTCTCCGATACTCCATAGATTGTTCCTCGGCCACTCCTCCACCCTCTAACGGACGACAGCCGCGCCTCTCTGGGCGGATCGGAGGCAGTCCTCCAGCCCCTGGTGGACAGAACGCCCCGCTGCGTTCTTGGGGAACAGAAGGGGTCTCCCCCGACCCTGGCAGAGGTTCTCCCGCTCCAGGAGGTCGGCAGCGAGCCCCTCCCCGCTCACGGTCGGTGGTCTCAGACCCTGCCGCGTTTCAGCGGCTGGTAGGGGACTCTTCCTCACCTGGCAGCGGCCCTTACCGCTCCAGGCAGTCGGTTAGGAGCCCCTTCTCCCCTTGTGGTCAGCAGCTATCCTCTGCTTCCAGGCAGCCAGGCTCCTCATCCCCCGGCAGATGGCTGCGGCTGCTCCGTTGGGGTGGATGGTAGTGGCGAGAACTCCACTATGGCATATCCCTCCTTCCCGGATTTCGGCACCAGTGTAAAGAAGTTCAATGGAAAGGAGGAGGCGAGAACCACTTGATAATATAAATGTTTTAATTATAAACGTAAACAAAAGACAACAACACACATGACAGACTTGTCCATAAACTATCTCTCTCTCCTGCACAATCCTCCGCTGTCGGCCTTTATCTCTCTCGGAGGCTTGATTAGCCTGATAAGGGACCGGGTGTGTAGAATCACGACCCGGCCCCACCCTCCGGCCTGCCACATATTTATTTTCATACCCATACATTTTTTTTGGGGGTGTCTAAAAACTGAGACGAAAGACAGTGGCAAAGCCTAACATGCCAAATATATATATATTTGTCATCCTTTTTTTAACCACTCTTAATGAATCTACAAACAAATAGAGAAAAACTGAAAAGTTTATCCAGTCAGAATTTATTCTTTGATGCTTACAAGCTAAGTGTGACAACTGTTTCACAAATCGCACGAAAATTCAGTGTCGGATCAAGTTTTGAAAAGTAATGCTGCATTCCATTCAACTTGGAATGTCATATTTTACAAATTTCTACTAGGAAAAGTTCAATGGAATGCATCTTTAAGAAAGAATTACAACTTGTAGGCTCATGCAGAAATTCTCAACCGGCTTGATAATATAAATGATAGTTTAATGGTAAACTTAAAACAAAGACACAAACACATATGACGGACATGTCCACTAACGATCTCTCTCTCCCGCACGGCCCTCTGCAGTTAGCCTTTAAACCTCACGGAGGCATAATTAGCCTAATACAAGACCGGGTGTGTAGTATCATGACCCGGCCCCGCCCTCCACCCTGCCACAGATAAACATTCACTTTTTTAAGTAATAGCGATAAATGAGTTCATTTCCACATTACATGATATTAAAGCTTGTTTAACAAACTGCAGAAACAGGTGTATAAAACGATAATCGTACACCTGAAGCACAAATGCTAGCACTGCAGTATTGTTAATCAGTTGGGTTGGTAGGAGATATCTCTAATGAGAGTCAAACCCCTGCTAAACTGACACGAGCATTGCAGTTGTTTCCTTAAACATCATCTTTCGAATATCGGGGAATGGAATGCATTTATGGTTGGAGATATCAAGTAGGAATATCCCACATCCAACTTGAACTGTGTACCCTAGCAAAACAAAATATATTGCAAGCAACATTTAAATCGCAAATATTATTAGATAGATTTATACAGGTATTATAGACCTCCTTTGTTGATTCATATAAAAATAATGATTTTTGAATGTCTGTTCGGGAGACGTTGATATCACAAAACAGTCATGCTGCATTACGTTAAGAATTAAGTGTCATTCCCCTTCTGTCACTCACTTGACATTGTGTCGATGTATTGACACTAGGGGTCTCCCTTGAGAGCCTCTCTACCCACGGGTAAAGGCTGGCACTGGAGGCAATTTTGGGAATTTAACAGGTGCCGTTTTGCTGGATAAATTCATACGGACCACCCATACCCCATAAACTCGTTTGCCCCATCCGGTTCAGAGATGAAGCCAGCTCGCCTTACAGCAACTCTGATGTTTCTTTCGGAGCTCCTGAGCTGGATGAGAGTTTTGCCGCTGCATCGGAGAGCGTCTTGGTGGACTCCGACGCTAAGAACTCGACAGGGCTAGCTCCTTTAGGTGTGCCAGCCCAGTCTGAGGCCAACGGCGAGCTGTCCGCTATGCTTACCCGGGCTGCCGCAAGAGTCGGACTGTAACCCTCCATCCTCCCCTCAACCCTTGCAGCTAGACGATTGGTTCTTGGGTTTGGGGCGCTGCTCACAGCCACGACCCCCCACTCCCCCACCCCCCCTGGTACCTTTCTTTCTGGAAGTGCATGATGAGCTGATGAAGTCATGGAGGGCACCTTTCACTGCCCGAAACCGACTTACTCGCTTGACCGCTCTCACTACCCTTGACGGCGGGACGGTCCACGGGTACAT
This sequence comes from Xyrauchen texanus, assembly GCF_025860055.1. Lineage (NCBI taxonomy): Eukaryota > Metazoa > Chordata > Actinopteri > Cypriniformes > Catostomidae > Xyrauchen > Xyrauchen texanus. The sequence goes on along the minus strand of NC_068284.1, from coordinate 27,054,784 downwards.
AGAACTCCCCCAGGTGGATAAGTCAGTTGTGGTCACTCCCTCCAAGGCCTGTAGGTTGACGTCGTCTCTGGCGACCAAGGCCTACAACGTCGTTGGACAGGCCGCCTCCGCCCTCCATGCCATGGCCCTCCTGCAAGTCCACCAGGACAAGGCATAAAAAGATCTGCACCTGTGTAGTCCTGATCCTGATGTGCTGCAGGAACTGCGCTCGGCAACTGTCCTCGCCCTCCGGGCCACGAAGGTCACAGTGCATGCACTCGGACAGGCGATGGCCACCCTCGTGGTCCAGGAACGCCACATGTGGCTGAATTTGTTTGAGATGTGGGACTTTGAAACGTCTCACTTTCTCAACGCCCCCATTTCACAGTTCAGCCGAGGGTGTCCCCCTGCAGCGGTGAAAACCCAGGCAGCTCTGCCAGCAGCTCGGGCCCAGCTCTCAGCCTCAGCGTAGAGCCACCCGCAGGAAGCGGACCCCCCCCCCAATTTCACGAACCACCTCCCGGACACAGAAGGCTCCAAAGTGCTCCGGAAATGGCCAACCCGGGGAGAGAGAGGCGGCTGCCACGGAGCTGGTATCCAGACCACACCATCCCCTGGTGGAGGGCCAGGTGGAGAATCTTTTGTTTCCTTCTCTTTGCTTGCCACACACCCAAAGGGCTGCGGAACCCACGTTGTCACAAAGGAAGCAGTTTCCTCACTCCCTGGGTCATTTAGCCGGTGCCCACAACTGCTGTTCTCATGGTGATCAGACACCGAGCACTTGCAGTCGGGCCCCTATGAACACGAACCTTCCGCCTTCACATGCCCAACTGCACCCACACTCGTACCTCAGGCTGGCAGGTAGTGATGAGTCTAGAGGTTGTCTCTATATCTGCCCCAGGCCAGGTACGTGGAGCAAGTTAAGCGCTTCGACCTTCTCCTCAGCACAACCACCTTGGGATGAATAAATGCTCCCCGCCGTGACGTCACCTACAGGTACATAACACGTGATCATCCCCTTAGTGCCCCTCGCCTAGACGCATGGCTTATGCTTTCCAACCCATCGCGGTGGCTGGCCAGGACCATCCGACTCGATATGCGATTCAGTTCGCCAGGCGCTCGCCACGCTTCAGCAGCATCCGCTTCACCTCGATGCAGGGCAAAAAACGCCTCCACTCTGCATGCGGAGATCACAACCCTTCGGCGCGATAGAGCCTGTCCCTCCAGGCGAGATGGAGAAGGGATTTTAGAGCCCTTTCTTCACCGTACCCAAGAAAGGCGGTGGGTTGCGGCCAATCTTGGACCTGCGAGTTCTGAACCGGGCCTTACACAGACTTCAGTTAAAGATGCTAATGCAGGAACGTATTCTGACATGTGTCTGGCATGAAGGACACATACATTAACGTCTGAATATTACACCGTCAGAGACCCTTTCTATGGTTCACTTTTGATGGCCAGGCATATCAGTACAAAGTCCTCCCTTTCGTTCTGTCCCTGTCTTCTCACATCTTCACGAAAGTTGCAGAGGTAGCTCTTGCCCCGGTAAGGGAAGTGGGCATTCGCATACTCAACTACCTCGATGACAGGCTAATCTTAGCGCACTCTCGACAGTTGCTCTGTGCACACAGGGAACTTGTGCTCATACACCTCAGCCATTTAGGGCTTCTGGTCAACAGGGAAAAGAGCAAGCTCTCCCCGGTTCAGAGCATCGCTTTTCTCGGCATGGAGTTAGACTCAGTCTCACAAGCGAGCATACACAGTTGATGCTGAACTGCCTGAGTACGTTCAGACCGGGCACAGTGGTTCCAATGAAACAATTTCAGAGGCTCATGAGTTGATGCATATGATACCCCTTCAGCACTGGCTTCAGACTCAAGTCCCGAGATGGGTATGGTGCCATGGCACATACCGTGTGACCCTCACCCCTTCCTGCCATCACCTATTCATCTGAAGACCCACAGAGGTGCGCAGACGGGTCAGTGCTCATATTCCTGCAGGAGAGGCTGGAGTGGCGGCTGTGCCCCTCCACCTTGAAGGTTAATGTAGCCGCCATAATGGCTCATCACGATGAAGGGTAAGTCATTAGGGAAGCACAACCTGATCAGGTTCCTTAGAGGCGCTCACTTCCATCAAGAGGGTTGGGGAAGCATTCTCTGTCATTGATACTTGCCTGGAGTTTGATCCGACAGACTCTCACATCATCCTGAGACCCCTTTCTGGGATAAGGTAGTGAACTTGCAAGCGCTGCCCCAGGAGGAGGCAGACCCAGCCTTAATGTTACTGTGTCCGGTGCGTTCTTTGCGCACCTATTTGGATCGAACACAGAGCTTTAGACCCTCTGAACAGCTCTTTGTCTGCTTTAGTGGCCTATCCAGAGGCTTGCCCACTGGATCGTGGATGGCATTGCGTTGGCCTAAAAAACCCAAGACCCCTTGCGGGTTCGAGCACACTCTACAAGGAGTGTGGCATCTTCGTGGGCGCTGGCCAATGGCACCTCTCTAGCAGACATCTGAAGAGCGGTGGGCTGGGCAACACCCAATACTGAACACGTATAATTCAGTAATATGGTACAGCTGGCCGTGTGTATCACTTGCGCATATTGCCTTTCCCCTCCCCTGAGGTGAAAATGTGCACTCTACTCCCCCAGTCAAGTCCACAAGTCACGGACCCTGGGTGTCCTTCTTCCCTAGCCCTCTGGCTCCGAATTCAGTGGAGGAAGTTCACAGCCAGACCCACCGCAGGAACCGGCTTGCCTGTACTGGAACAGGTGCTCCACAGGTTATGATTATTCCAATATCTCCTGTGATGTATTTTCCGCGGTACAGTCCCCCTGTCGGCAGACCCGAGTCTCCCTTGGGCAGAGTTCCTTCTGGCCCCCGGTCGCCGTGTTTGTAGAGCTCCTCCCCATCAAGGCAGGACCTACCACCACACCACTTCCATATGTGTCTGGTAAGCCCATGTGATGTATTTGCTACATGTTAACCCCCCCAGCTGGACAGGATGTGGTCTCCTCTGGGTCTTTTCCCCCTGAAAGAATAGGATTGGAAAACAACACCTTCCCCGATGCATGTTATAGCGTTAGATGGCCCCAGCCGCATCTATCACTCTATAGAGAGAAAACATAGAGAGAGAAATGTCCGCGGCTGGCGTGGCCTGCTCCCATGCTAGTTATGTTGCTTCCCTCCCTCAGGGATGTGGGGAACTATATTTTGGGGCATTGGGGAAGGTTACATTCAGTCTGATGCACCTGCTATTTTCAAACGCAACAGCTTGCTTGCACTTGCGCTGCATCAGCAGTCCGCGTAACTAGGTACAGTATTGTGGCTTTTTTGATAGGGACCCCTAGTGTCACTATATCGACACAACGTTGAGTGACAGAAGGGGAATGTCTCGGTTACTGTCGTAACCTCCATTCCCTGCTGGATGCTGAAATGGCCGGGACCTTACTCTTGGCTTCTCAGCTCAAAACCTGTCAGAACAGACGCACGCTTCCCTCTTTTTATACCCGTATGTCCAGGGGAGGGTCATGCAAATTCTGTTCGCCAAATCTCATTAACCTTTTCTCAAAGATAAAGGTAACCGAGGCTCTCAAGAGAGACCCCTAGTGTCACTACATCGACACAACATCTCACTGTCGGCGTTGGTCCTCGAACGGAAGTTACGACAGTAACCGAGAAGTTTCAATTTCTGGCTTTCGTGCGTGGATGTCTTTTAAAATGTCAATTGGTATTATTAGTTAGCTGCAACATAATGTGTGATGCCCAAAAGTATAGGTTGTCTTATTTATTGTGAAACTGTGTTTACTTAATGGCATGAATCACACTGAAGGACTAGACTTAAAATCCACTGTCGAAAGGCATTTTTAAACTTAATTGTCAAATGGATAAAGCAAAGCCAAATTGAATTGAAAAAGAAAAGCCAAAGTAAAATGAAAAAGAAAAGGCATTGGCAAATATATGAAGAAAAGCAACTGGCAAATTAATGAAGAAAAGGAATTGCCAAATGCTTTTTTAAAACACAAATTAAAAGCTGCATTTAAAAATTATTGATTAATGTGCTATTTTATTGTTATGTTTCATTTCATTTTAAAAATAAATTAAATACACAATTTATTAATGCACAATTTAATTGAATTAAATGTGAATTAAACACATTTAAATGTGTTTAAATTTATAAATGTATTTGTCCATTTATAAAATTGTTTATTTATTTGTCTTTTTTATAATTAATAAGCTTCCATAGTTACTTGCAGTTTTTTACTCTGCAAAAAAAAAAAAAAAAACATTGCAGCTATTTTGAATGGCTGTCAAAGGAGAAAAATGCTATAATATGGTGATTATACTATAGTATATGAGTAGATGTTTTTTCATACTAGAAATGTTTATGAGAAAACAACATTTTTATATTCTCTGCCCTATGCTTTATTATTGATTAATTGTTTTAAAATCATGTGCTATCTGATGATATCATCACCCACTAAATGGTGTTCATTTGGGGTTTTGCCTGATTGCATTGTTGAAAAATTGCATTGTTCGAATATATTTTGGACCAATAATTTCAGTGTGCACACATTGTCTTTTTTTTTCTCATCCACCATTTCTCATACTTTTCCAGATGACTGTACAGCCTTGAAGGATATGAAGCACAGCCCTTTGAAAGACCAGTTAAAATGCCTCTACAATGGCAAAATTTGTTCCTTCAAGACAGCGATTCATCTCTCATCTTAGAAGCCCTCTACATTTGTCACCATAGAAATACACGAGTCAGTGGACGGAATCTCTGTAAGCTTAGAAGACTCTTCGCTTCCCTGCCGTGTTCCTGCGGACATTCTACACCTTGCCGTTAGACACTTCATTGGTGAATGGGTCCTTGTTTCAGCAGCACACCTATTCCGCACAGAGCTTTGGCCTGAGAATCCTTTATTGCTTTATCTGCTAAATTTAGATAAAGATATATAATATGTAAAAGAGCCGCTTGTGTGTTAGCTTCTTTTTAAAGATGTCGTTCGGAAAGTGTACCATATGTATGGGGCACATCCCACCGTCAAATCATCTTGAGACAGACTGCCCTTATGAAGCTTCCGAATCACCCTCCCACCTGCCTGTTCTGTGACTCCAGAGGGATCACATGAGGAGGCACGGAGGGGCTGTGAGGTTGAGCAGGATGAATTTGAGGTTGACCTCATGCTTGCACACACCCTGTAAGCCCCTAAATCTACATGTACTGTGTCCGTGCCAGTACAGTATATGGGTGACGAGCTTCGACCATCTCCAGGAGTGCACAACCTTGTCACGTTCTGCAGTTCTGATGTTGGGGTTGATGTTATATCTCTCACTGCATCTGACACTGGCAAGTGGTCAATGGGGGACACTGCCACCCCTTCCCCCAGAAAGGGTGAGGAGCATCCATGCACCACTGACAAGGAGATGCTTCATGTCCTTTCAAGGGCAGTTGAAGAGCTCGGACTCGAGTGGTCTCCTCCAGAGGAACCGGAAAAATCTCACCTTGATGAGTGGTTCCTGCAGTCCGGATGTCATCAAGTGACCACATCCCGCTGATCTGCCCCGTTCTTCCTGGAGGTTCATAATGAACTGAAAAAAAACCTGCACTGCGCCCTCTTCAGCTCGCTCGCTCAGCGATTCCACTCTCCTCACTAAAGTGGACCACAGGAAAGACAAAGTTTATGCCCAACCACCCCCTGTGGAAGAGGTGGTAGCAGCACACCTCATGCCCCACTCATCCTTTCAAGCTGTGTCGGCTAATGTCCGCACTGACAGAAAAAGCATACTCAGCAGCAGGCCAAGCTGGTTTAGCACTCCACGCGATGACTGTGCTCCAAGTTTTCCAAGCTAAGCTCCTAAAGTAAATGGATGAGCAAGACTACGGTCCAGAGATGTTTAAAGAGCTCCACAACACTATGGACTTAGCACTGAGGCCCACTATAGACACTGCACAGGCCATTGGCAAATCAATGGGCAACCTGGTGGTCCTTGATCATCACATATGGCTGACCCTCAGAGAAATGCGAGATGCGGAATAAGCCACCCTCCTGACGAGCACAGCCTTATGGAATGGAATTCAAAGCTCTCCATTCCTTCTGGACCTGTCCCGAAGAAGGCTCTATTTGAAACTCACAATGCTGTTCCCCTCTTTCCCACCGCTGTTTGTCGGTAAATTAATATCTTTAATCAAAATATTGTTTAAAATATTGCTTCTGTGTCTCACACTCAAACAAAGAATGTAAAAAAGTACATCGCTCGTTGCATATGCATGAGACGCTCACACTTTGGAGCTCTTTTCCACTTCAAAGCCCACACACTATGCATAACCGCTTCCCAATGGTGAGTAAGTATATCTTATAATGAATGAACCAAATCGCCCTCTGTCCCATTACGCTGACGCATTGCAAGCTCTTACTGTCATTTCCGACTGGGTGCTAAAATGTATCGAACATGGTTATGCGCGATCCAATTTGCACATCAGCCACCCTGTTTCAATGCCGTTCTGTCTTCCACGGTTCCGCACGAAGATACGCCAGTGTTATGAGCTGAAATACACAATCTTCTTGCAAAGAATGCAAGAGGTTGTTCCAGATTGTCCGGATTGTTCCAGATTGTCTCACAAAGTGCATCGATGTGGTACTCGCTCATCTGAAACTGAATGATGTGCGCATTTTGAATTACTTTGACGATTGGTTATTACTGGCCTAATCAGAGGCTCTGTTTTGCCAGCACAGGGACTTATTGCTCCAACATCTTAACCTGGGCCTCAATGTCAAATTGGCAAATACCACACTCTCCCACAGCAAAATAATCTCCTTTCTGGGAGTCCGTCTCGACTCCATATGTGAGCGTGCATATCTCACGTGTGAGCGCGTTCAGGCCATTCTCAATTATCTGTTTCAGTTCAGACTGGGGAGAACACTTCCACTGAAACTGTTTCAAAAAGCATTGAGGCTTATGGCTGTGACATCCTTCCATTAGGTATTTTACACATGAAACCTCTTCAGTACTGCACCATGTTCTATGACATGCCTGGCACAAAGGATGCATGCACTTCACTATAACTCACAGCTGTCTATCTGCTATAGCACCCTTGGACAGCTCCTGCTTTCTACCATCAAGGTGTCATTTTGGGGCAGGTTTTCAGGTGGAAAGTGGTGACCTCAAACGCTTCCAACGCAGGTTGGGGTGCATTGTGTAATGAACTTCAGCACCTGGACAGGTGCGATGAGGGAATGCACATCAGCTGCTTTCCTAGCATTGAAGGATTTTCAATCCGAAATAGCAAATTATCATATTCTGATTCATTTAGACAGCACGACAGCTGTGGCATACATAACCTACCATGGTGGAATCCATTCCCTGCCAATGATGAGACTGACACGTCATCACCTCCGGTCCTTTCTGGTACTCCAAGTTCCAAGATCTGCTAGGAGTGGACGCAATGGCCAACAAATTACCTTCACTCTGTCATATGCAAAGTCCGAGAGGACAAGGAATCGATTATATTGGTTGCGCCGAAATGGCCCAATCAGTCCTGGTTTCCAGAAATGATAGAGATTTTGAATGGCACTCCATGGGAAATACTGGTGAGGAGGGCAGTGCAGCACAAGCTGTGGAACCTGCATGTGTGGCCCCTATAATGGAATATGTTTACTAATTTGTGCTTTTCACACAGCAAAGACACCGTGAACTGCTCCATACCTGAATTTCTTATATTTCTTTAAGAGTGTTTGGACGCAGGTCTCACTCCATCAATGCTCAAAGTTTATGTAGAGACTATCTCTGCATATCAAACACCTGAAGCCAGTAGTACTATAAAGTTCCTTTGGGGAGTGAGGTGGCTAAATACCACTCGCCCGGCTACATTTCTGATTTGGGACCTAACTTTAGTCCTAATAGCGCTCACGGGGTCCCCCTTTGAGCGTCTGAACTTGTGTGTGCTTTCTCTTAAGACCACATTACTGCTGGCTCTGGGCTCAGTAAATTGGGTTGGTGATTTGCAAGCACTGTCATTCAACAATTCATGTCTGGAGTTTGGTCTTTCAAAAGCCATCGTCAAACCCAGAAAAGGCTATTTACCTAAGGTTTTATCCACACCTTTCAGAGCTCAGGTATTTAAAGTTTAAGATTTTTTCCCTCCACCATTTAATTTGGATGAGGAACAGTCATTTCATTGGTTATGCCCGGTGTGAGCACAACTCAACAAACTGTATGTTGAGTGCACTTGCCAGTTCAGACTGTCTGACCAGCTCTTTGTGTCCATCTCCAAACAAAGACTTTCTCACTGGATCATTGATACGATCGCCCTGGCTTACAAGTTGCAGGGTGTGAATTGCCCAATTGGTGTTAAAGCACACTCAACTAGAGGCTTGGCCTCTTCATGGGCATGGACGAACGGTGTGTCCTTACAAGTCATATGTTTTGCAGCAGGTTGGTGTTCTCAAATCACATTAGCAAGGTTTTACAACCTAGATGTAACGTCTCTCTATTCGCAAGTCCTTTCTGAGTGCGTGCTATTTTGTTGGTCAAATATAAACTTGTGCCCCTTTATAAATTTGGGCTCCCCTACCATTTTACACAACCGCCTGCATTCAGGCCGTTGTTATTTCCCATAAAGTAACAAGCTCTTTCATTGTAAATAAAACTTCCTTCCCGACTGGGTTTGTGAAGTCGTTAATTCATACTGTACTAAATGACTACAGTTCATATGTCCATTATAAGTTCTCCCCTCCTCGCTCACCATGAGGGTTATTCACTGTGGCATGTCCCATAGGACTGCAAAATCATGTTCTTTCGAGCATGCTTCGGTATCCCTCTCTGCGAGGGTTATGTCGTGTAGTGCAGCATGATGGGATTCTGTTCCATCATATGTGTCAGCATGACACAATGTTGAGTGAATTGTCATCGTAAGGGAATGTCTTGGTTACGTATGTAACCTCAGTTCCCTGAGATGAAGGGAACGAAACATTGCATATGCTGGATACACTACAGACTCTCAGAATTTTTTGAGGTGCGACCGATGCACTTTTTCAGAAAATTCTGAGAAATTGTGTTTTTGCGCCCGCTTATATACAGTTTTGCGCCTAAAAGGCTGGGCTTAAACACCATGGCCAATCTTAGAATTGCCGTTATTGTATAAGGGTTTCAACTAGGTCATCGGAAAAGGAATTTCCCCATGATGCAATGTCTCCCTTCATCTCAGTGAACCAAGGTTACATCCATAACAGAGACGTTATGTGTGAAAGTGTAAGATGGACAGTTTTTATATATAAAAAAATGCAATGTTCCCTTTTTAAATGGACAAGACCAGTGGGAGTGAGAGAAAATATGCAAACAGATACCTCAATCTGCCAGAACAAATAAACACACTGCAGTGTTCAGCCCCAGAGAATGTCATAGAGATTGCACCCAGCTCATTGAGAGCAGATGCCACCTGCCAGGACAGGGGATTTCAGCAGGCAACTAACTAAACAAGCAAAATGTTCATGTTAAACAGGCTCTTAGTACTCAGCTGGTAGCTAAAAAGCAGAGACAAAAATAAATAACATAAACAGGAACAGACACTGATGCAGAGCAGGGTAAGCCCATTTCTTTGTGCTCTGAGTAAAGTTCCTATTGCACAACAGATAGTCAGCCCTTTCTAGTGAAAGTGTGAAACATCAGGTAGCCTTACCCACAGGTAGATAGGGGATGCTAACTACTACACAAAGATGGAGTGGAGTTAACTCTCAGCCATGTTTGTATAGAAAATGGGTGGCAGCAGCAGATTAGGAAAAATACAGAAAATAAATATAGCTTATACTCTACTATGATATGCTATGCTATGATACCAATTTGTATTACAGTTTGGTGGCAACAGAAGTTTGGGACAAATACAGAATATAAATATAGCTATACTATATTATGCTACATTAAACTGCACTGTACTGTTCTGCACTATATTATACTATAGTATTCACCTTTTTCAGCACCACTCTTTCACAGTTTGTCATCTAGCCTCCTGTTTGCATTGAAGCTACTGAGAAAAGGCAATCAACAAGGATTATGTGGCTCAGAATATTTTTTAAAAACAAGATTTGTTGGTGTGTGCCTGCACCACTGCTTTGCTATGTGAAAATGCTATAGGCATGGATACTCAAAAGACTCCTTGCTACCCTGAGACAAGTGAATGAAACCAAAGTCTCTACTATGTTCTGGTGCAGAGATATATGTTTTGTTATTTGTTTGCTAGCTGCCTAGCAACTGCCTGGTTGCTAGGCAGTTGCCAGTTGATACTCAAAAGGCTCCTTGCTACCCTAAGTAAAATTACCCAACCTGGAAATCTCTATGATATTCTGGTACAGAGATATGTATTTTGCTACTTGATTGCTAGGGTGAGCTCATATGGTTGATAGGCAGTTACCAAAGTAATAGTAACTCCTGGCTCCTTGCTAGCCTGAGTGAAATTAACAAAACTGGAGCACTCTATGGTGTTATGGTGCAGATATATGTGATTTGTTATTTGTTTGATGGGGTAACACCATCTGGTTCCTAAACAGTTACAAAGGTGATACTTTAAAGGTCCAATGCTACCCTGAGTCAAATAAACAAAACCATAAATATCTATGATGTTCTGATGCAGAGATATGTGACTTGATACTTGGCTGCTAGGGTATCCACATCTGGTTGCTAGGCAGTTGCCAAGTTGATATTCAAAAGGCTCCTTGCTACCCTGAGTCAAATGAACGAAACCAGAAATCTCTATGATGTTCTAATGCAGAGATATGTTATTTGTTACTTGGTTGCTAGGGTAACCCCATCTGATTGCTAGGCAGTTACCAAGGTGTTACTCTAAAGGCTTCTTGCAATCCTGAGTCAAATTAATGAAACTAGAAGTCTCTGCAATATTCTTGTGCAGAGATATGTGATTTGTTACTTGGTTGCTGGGGTACCCCATCTGGTTGCTAGGCAGTTACCTAGTATATACTCAAAAGGTTCTTGCTACAATGAGTCAAATGAACAAAACCGGAAGTTTCTACGATGTTTTAGTGCAGAGATATGTGATTTGTTACTTGGTTGCTAGGGTAACCCCATCTGGTTGCTAAGCAGTTTCTAGGGTAGTCCTAAAAATGCTGATTGCTGAACTGAGTGTAATGAGTCGAACCTGAAGTCTCTATGATATTTTGATCAGGAGATATCCAACTAAGCCAATTTGAATGGAAGTTAATGGGTTTTAGTTGCTTGGGTGAACTAAATGGTTGCTATGGCGTGGCTAAGTATTTTATAGCAGGATATCTTATGGCTCCTTGCTGGTCTGAGTCAAATAAGCCAAAGTTGAAATCTCTACATTGTTCTGGTGCAGAGATATGTTTTGCTACTTAGTGTTATGAGTCACACCTGAAGTCTCTATGATATTTTGATCAGGAGATATCCAACTAAGCCATTTTGAATGGCAGTCAATGGGGTTTTGGTTGCTAGGGTGCACTAAATGGTTGTTTGGTAGTATGCAGTTGCTAGGGTGTTAAAGTGATGAAGTGAAAGAAAGAAGAAAAGGGAGTGATGGAAAGATAGAAAAAATGTGATGGAGTGATAGTAAGTAGAGTGGTGGAGTGATAGTAAGTAGATTGAAACCTCTAAAGGAGTTATTACAGTTAAAAGTTTACACACCAAAAATGGGAGTCAATTTAAAAATCAGTCTTGAAGTTTGGAAATCTGATACGGGAATATTGTAATTCTGATCAGTTAGAAAACATTCAGCGTAAAACTTCAAAACACCCTGAAGTTCTGTTGCGAATTTGGTGGTTATAGCTTAAAAACATTAGGTGTTACTCTTGATAATTCTGTCTAAGAATAATAATTAAAAAAAGTTATAATAAGCTTAAATAGTAGATCAGTAGGTTGGCTTTTTAAGTCAACCTAATAAATGCACAGTGGAGTACCCATGAAGCAATTCTGTATAAAATGGCTGGGTTTCAATGTGGCTTTCAAAGTGATGGAAGTGTATATTGCTGCTGAGTTGAGTCTCTTGGGTCAGCAGCTCATGTTGTTGCTGACAGTGCACTGCTAAACTATAGACACATTAACAGCTGGAACAGATGCTGCAAACCATTTTACCTTTAACAGTACTGATAGAGGTTCACACATACACACACTCCATCCTGGCACACTCAGCTGCAAACAAACACATATAGGCCAAGCATATTTATCCTGCACCAAATTTGCACTGGGATGAACACACTGCAGGTTGGTGCATTCAAACTGGTACAAACTCCCTCCCGGTGCATTCAACTTGAAATAAACAAACACCATAACTGTTGAAATTTAACCGAATTGTTTCTAAGCACAGAGTGAAAACAAAAGAGGTAGGAGGGGAGACATTAAATTAGGATACACATTGTAGGCGAGTGGTATATCATATCAAGTAGGCCAGAGCTTGAGCGTTTGCCCCCCACCAGTGTAGCTTAGGACATACAGTGCTATGCATCCATGATGTGTTGATACTGCAGTTTCACAAGGACAATTTGTTTATCTGCCCTGGTTTTGCAAGAGTACTTGAGTGTGCTATGTAAGTCCATCCATTAACATTATTCGAATTAAGGTTTATTGATTTTTATTTTTTATATACAATTGAGAGTGATAGTTCTCACATTTCCTGCATGATGGATTGTAATTTAAATTTGGAAGCCTAAGTTCAAGCCCCACTCATGAGAGCAATAAATACTATCCTCTGTTTGTTTGTCTAAAAAAACCCAAATCCATTCTTTTAACCCTCTGAGAGATCCCAAGGCCATTCATAGCTTGAAAAACAAACTTAACATTCAAGTATCAGGTCGATAAGGCATGACTTTTCCTGATCTTATAATAACGTAATACTTATAAAAAAAATAAAGGAACTTGACAACATTATTAAGCAGTGCAAAATGTATTGTCTTCCTCAGTATTATTGCCTTGTTTCCAGTAAACATTTTTAAACATTCCTAAAACAAGATATTTTACATGACATAACTCATAAGATATTAATATATTAAGTCTAGTGTTTACAGAAATCTGACAAACATTTTGTGATGTGTATGCTTAAAATAAGAGAAATAAATTAGGTTAAAAAATCTACTTTATTCAAAGGGATAACAAGTTTATTTTTCTTACCCCACTGACACATTTTGTTCCCTTTACAAAAAGCTTCACTATGATGCTGCGCTTTGCTAAGCCCTTTTGGGAACAATCCTGCATTGTGACCAGCTGTGAATATGTGTGTAACACGTCAATGAACATTGACCGGAATTTATAGCCTCGGCTGGTGAGATCATCAGATGCACCTGTGGCCAGGCTATAAATAGACACGTCACCAGCGTGTCGTCAGATCCGTTTTCTTCAGAGCAAACTGTGCTGTGTGTCTCACAAGCCTGTCAGAAACGTTCTTTCCTCTGCTAGGATTTAGAATTTGTTAGGCAGTGCACAGTGAACCTTTTCTCCTTTCCCTCTTTCTATATATATATTTAAAATAGAAAAGAAAAAGGTGGAAAAATGTCAGAGAAGCAAAGCATATGATGCGTGTTTCCCTGTCAACGTTCTATGACTGTCAGGGACACGCATCAATTTTGTTTTGTTTGTTTGGGGGAAGAGCATGCTGCTTTCGCGTTGGGGCAGGGCGAGTGCGCGCATTGCGACCTACTTTTGGGGAAATGCTTCGCGCTCGCCTCGCTTACTTCCAGGAGTCAGCGCCCACTCTTTCATCGTGGGGCTCTCGCATAAATTTGGCTGAGGAGCGAGAGACGGGTCCGTCCCTATTGCTCGCTCTCTCCCCAGATCCAGCTGATCCTTCTCGTAATCTGAAGCACGCCTCGGCGCCTCTTCGTTTCACGAGGGGGGCGCTGCACCTCTGTACATTTCACGCATAATAATAAAGTGGCTGAGAAATTAATTGAGGTGGTTACTCGGGCTGTGGCCAGACTACAGCTAGACTGGCCACGCGAACAAGAGACAACCAATCCCCCAAACGCTCCAAACTATAAGACAGATTTCTGTCTCGTGGCCAAGAAAATGTATAAATTATATAATAATAAAAAAGAAAAGAAAAAGGAAACGATATATTAGTCCCTTCCTTTCTTTGATGACCTCCATGACAAGCTTTCTCACTCATGGAGGAACCCATATACTTCCCGTGTTCACGTACCCTCGACGTATTTATACTCTACTATCATAAGTGCTGAGACACGGGGGTATTCAATGATGCCGGGCTATCTCTCACCGGGTTCGGCATCATCACTCAAGAAACCCACTCTCCCCACTAAGCCATGCAGGACTACCTCCATGCTAGTGGGGAGGGCTTATCAAGCAGCAGGTCAGGCTGGTGCTGCGCTGCACACCATGGCTGTGTTACAGGCGTACCAGGCTGAGCTACTGAAAAACCTGAGTGCGGGTGCAATGCTCGATGAAGAAGCCTTTTCTGAACTTCATCGGGCCACAGATTTATCTCTCCTTGTGACCAAGCAGACAGCCCGTGCCATTGGTCGGTCTATGTCCACTTTAGTCAGCACGGAGATGCATTTATGGCTTAACCTTTTGGGCATCAAGGATAAGGACAGAGTTTTCCCACTCGATGCCCCGGTTTCGCCTTCCGGTCTCTTTGGAGACGCCATGAATACGGTTATCTCCAGATTCCAGGAGGCGAAAAGCCACGAGGAAGCCTTCGGGCAGTTTTTTCCTCGCCGCACTCAGGGGGGTGGGGTAATCCGCCACCCAGTCCCGCCCCGACACTGCTAAGCAGAACATGGCGAGTCGTGCTCCCCCTCGTAAAGACTGGGGACAGGCTCATCACCCTCAGCAGCTCCCGAAGCAGGACTTCAGGGTCGTGATTTCTAAAAGAAAGAAACCCTGACGGTCTTGTACAAAGCCTTGTTGGGGTGGTTCCTCTCGGGACCAGAACTCCTTCGTGGGACTTAGCAATAGTCCTGTAGGGTCTGGTTGAGTCCCCCTTTTGAACCTCTAGAGTCAGCATCTGACAGACTTCTGACTCTCAAGATGGCCTTTCTTATGGCGATTACCTCTCTTAAGAGGATTGGGGATCTACAGGCTCTGTCTGTTTTGCCGGCCTGTTTAGATTTTGCCCCAGGTATGGCCAAAGCTATTCTGCATCCTCATCCTGACTACCTTCCTAAGGTGCCTTTTTCAACACTACGTCCTGTCACTCTGGAAGCCTTCTGCTCCCAGCCGTTTTTAACGCCGGAGCAGGAAAGTCTTGACAGACTCTGCCCAGTCCGTGCCCTTCAGACTTATGTCCACCGCACTACCCAGTGGCGTAAGTCAGGCAATTATTTGTCTGCTATGGGGGCTGCAACAGGGGGTGGCCGCTACCAAGCAGACTGTCACATTGGGTGAGGGATGCTATTGCCCTGGCCTATGAGGTGCGCGGTCAAGCTTCACCAGTAGGTGTCAGGGCTTACTCCACCAGAGGGGTCGCCTCATCTAAAGCCTTGGCTAGAGGGGTCCCTCTGCAGCAGGTTTGTGATGTGGCAGGCTGGTCCTCTCCACACACATTCATCAGATTTTATAGTTTGGATGTTCATGCTACTCCGGACTCCTACCTCCTTGAGTCAACATCTCAAGCTGATGCCTGAACAAGGTTGTGATGTGGCAGTCTGGTCCTGTCCGAGCACATTCATCAGTTTTTATGGCAGGCTCATGCCTTAACAAGTTCGTGATGCGGCAGGCTGGTCCTCACCGCTCACGTTCATCGAACTTTATGGGTTAGATGTTTTTGCTACTCCGGACTCTTACGTCCTTGAGTCGACATCTCAAGCTCATGTCTGAGACCTCTCGCGTTCTTGTGAGCACACTTCACATCCGTAGGGATCCTGGGTATTGCGTTCCCAAAAGCGCTTAGCAAAGCGCAGCATCATAGTGAAGCTTTTTGTAAAGGGAACGAGATGCTGCGCTTCTTTGCCAAACTGGGACGTCCCAGGACTGCTCTTCAGAAAAAGATATCTGACGACACGCTGGTGACGCGTCTATTTATAGCCTGGCCACAGGTGCATCTAATGATCTTACCAGCCGAGGCTATAAATTCCGGTCAATGTTCATTGACGTGTTACACACATATTCACAGCTGGTCACAAAGCAGGATTGTTCGCAAAAGCGTTTAGCAAAGCGCAGCATCTCGTTCCACTTTTTTTAGGGAACAAGGGTTACACATGTAACCTGAGACGTTTTAAGGGTAAACCTCTGTAAATTTTGTTGAAAATAATTGTTTATATATTGTTCATATATATAAATATATATAAAAATGTATTCTATTAAGCTGAGTGTCCTCGATGAAAATTTTTACATTACTTCTGTTTGAGTTCTCAATATCAAATAAAAGCAGGTATAAATGCAAGACACGTTCTCATGCTAAGATTATCTGATTGGTGTTTGTTGTTGATTTGTTTCATGTATTTTTTTTACAATGTGTTTTCCTGAGGTTAAATTAACCCTAAGGAGAAATAATGTTACTATTCTCAATAACAATCAATTTTCAGAGAAGTTATTTTTATACTATAAAATATGGTTTTAATTTTCCTGCTGGATTGTGATTAGATCAGATAAACATTTTAGAAGAACTATAAGAGAACGTAAGATGTTAATTGTGTATAATAATTTTGAAATGACTTATTAATTTTTGCATGGACAACATTTTGTCTCCCTATGACCCCAAACTTTAATACATTTTAACAGAACATGAGGGTTAATTCTTGACTAAGATCCTCTGAAAGTCACTGCATGAAAAGATGAATTGTGTAAGTAGCAGGGAGCATTTCATTTTCTTATTTTTTCAAAGGAGGTAACAACATGTATGAAAGGGCCCATCAATTGTGGTTCACAGAGGGCAGCACAATACATTTTAAGTTACTTTGTGAGCCAGAAATCTGTTTAATGGAGAAACGTCTCGGGTTACATGTGTAACCCGAGACGTTCCCTTTACAAAAAGCTTCACTATGATGCTGCGCTTTTGCTAAGCGCAACGGGGAACGCAATACCCACGCCGCACTGGGGCTGTCCGGACCCCTACGGTTGTGGTGTGCTCACAAGAATGCGAGAGGTCTCAGACATGAGCTTGAGATGTCGACTCAAGGGCGTAAGAGCCCGGAGTAGCATAAACATCTAAACCATAAAATTTGATTAATGTGCGCAGAGAGGACCAACCTGCCGCACCAAAAACTTGCTGCAGATGGAGACCTCTAGCCTAGGCTTTAGAGGAGGTGAGCCCTCTGGTAGAGTGTGCCCTAAAACCTACTGGCGAAGCTTGACCGCGCGCCTCGTAGGCCCGGGCAGTAAGGTCCCTCACCCAAAGCGACAACCCGGTCACGGCTTCAAAGTGAAGAACTGCTGCCCTGACTTTACGCCACTAGCAAATGCGGTGGACATAATTCTGAAGGGCACAGACTGGACAAAGTCTGAGTAGTCTTTAGCTGCTCCGGCATTACAAACGGCAGGGAGTAGAAGGCATAGAGAATGACTGGCCAAGCAAGGGTCGCGAAAGGCACCTTGGGCAGGTAGTCAGGGTGAGGGTGCAAAGAATGCTTTTGGTCCTACCTGGAGCAACTCAAAACAGGCCGGCAAAAGAGACAGAGCCTGTAGGTACCCAAGTCTCCTTAGAGAAGTAATTGCCATAAGAAAAACCATCTTGAGATTCAGAGGTCTACCAAACGCTGACTCTAGAGGTTTTAAAAGGGGGGTCTTACCCCATCAAGAGGTCCTAGCAAGGATGCCTCTTAGAGGGCACCCCGCCCACTAAGGCGTGGCAAACCGAAGTGGAGGCCACATAGAACCTGGCAGTGGTGAGGCAAGTGCCCGCTGACAGTTCTTTCTACAGAGACTCCAAAACTGAAGCAAACTGGCAGTTAGCTGGTTCTGTAATATGAACTTATTAGAAGGAAACACATGCAGGCACATTTGT
The DNA here is from genome assembly GCF_025860055.1 of Xyrauchen texanus. Lineage (NCBI taxonomy): Eukaryota > Metazoa > Chordata > Actinopteri > Cypriniformes > Catostomidae > Xyrauchen > Xyrauchen texanus. The sequence continues at coordinate 27,036,886 of NC_068284.1, read as the reverse complement.
GCCATGTATGCGCCACCACGATCAGGGGGGGCTTATTGACTCAGGGAGAAGTAGAGGAGACATTGCGCTATCAACATAGGCGAAGAGGTCCTCTTCTGCCCTGTAAAATCTACCCAGATAAGTTCCAAGTGGAGGGAGCCCTAGCACTTGAAATGGTCTCGATAACCTCAGGAGAAAGCCCTGCTACCTCAGTTGGTACCCTACAGGGGCCAAGCATGAAAGGTTTCACAATTCGGGCCGGGGATGTATATGTCCCCTGAGCCTGAGAAAGAAGGTCCTCCCTGTTCGGAATCGACCAAGGCGAACCGTGGAGGAGAGATATTAACTCCGAGAACCATACCCTGTTCGGCCAGCGCAGCGCCATAAGTAGAGGCAAGACCCTTGCTGGTGAACATTGGCCAATACTCCTGGGAGCAGAGAAACCGGGGAAAGAAATGCATACAGACGCGCTGTGGGTCATGTATGTGTCTTAACTTCCAGACCCAAGGGGGGGCTGGGTGAATTAGGGAGAAGTAGAGGAGACATTGCGCTATTCATAGAGGCGAAGAGGTCCTCTTCTGCCCTAAGATCTCACCCAAACTTGTTCCAAGTGGAAAAAGCCCAGCATTTAAAATGGTCTCGATAACCTCAGGAGAAAGCCCCGTGTCCTTCAGTTGGTACCCTTAGGGGCCGAACATGAAAGATTCCACAATTCGGGGCATGGATGAAATATTGCCCTGTGCCTGAGATAGAGGATCCTTCCTGTTCAGAATCGCCAAGGTGAGCCGTCGAGGGAAGAGATTAGCTCCGAGAACCAAGCCCTGTTACGGCCAGCGCGGTGCTATCAGTAAGAAGCAAAAAACCCTTGCTGGCGAACTCTGGCCAACTACTACCTTAGGGTGGAGTTTTCACTACCCCATTGGTATTTTCTATCTAGACAGTAAATCTGCTCCCACATACGGGCATCCAGGGATATAACTGCCCTGTGTGACAGGAGCTTACCCTGGGCCCTAAGGAGAATCCGACGCATCAGAAATACAGCTGACAAGAACGTGGATTTCGCTGATGATTTATGTGAGAGGCTACTGCTGTATTGCCCAACCGCACAAAGACATGGCAGCCTCAGGAGGAAGTATTTCCAGAAATACAGCCATCAACTCGAGACAGTGACTGTGACAACCGAGCTGATGACCCTCCTATCCCCTTAAGCTGGACGACCACTTAAAACCCTTCAAAGTCGCCTGACGCACTAGAGCGTCAAAGTGCGCAGCCCTGACATATCTATTAATAACTTCGGAATGGATCAAGGTATTAACTTACTTTTTTTTTATGAAAAAGCTGCCATTCGACTGCATAGACTGTGTTAACTTCGGCGAATGATAAGCCTTCCATAGTTTAGTGCAAATCTATAGCATTATTATTATAGATTTTACCGCAAAACAAAGACATTGTACTTTATTTTATCTAATGATATAAAATGCTGTTGGTGTGTGTAAACCAATCACAAAGCTGTGTGTGTGTGTGAACCAATCACAGACCTGTGTGTGTGTGTGTGTGTGTGTGTGTGTGTGGTGTGTGTGTGTGTGTGTGTGTGTGTGTGTGTGTGGTGGAACCAATCACAGACCAAAAACAAAGAATGATGTTGTCAGATGTCATTGGAGTAAAAGGGGGGAGGGGTGTGAAATTCCTACAGCCAGAGCCTGTGGCACCTAATGACTGATGAAAAGCACATCAATCATTCAAATGCAGTAAACAGTTCCATCTAGTGGTGTTTTTGGATATTACTCCATTTATACAGAATAGTCCATTCAAATGAACGGTTTTATTTCTTTTATATTTTCTTATGTTTTTCAACCAAAAAAAAAAAAAAGGTATGGTGACTATAGTCACAGAAATGTAAATAGTTGTTTTGTTTCTTTATATTTTTTCACCCAATTTCTTTTGAAGTTGTTCTAAAGCCTTTGAGGAATAAATATTTGTTGTAAAATTCATTATTCATTTATGTTTAATATTTTTTATATAATAAAAACAACAAAATTGAATTTCCGTTTTTGTATTTTTTGGTGATATATCACATAAGAACATGTACAAATGTCTCAAGAAGTGTATTTACAATGCATCCACATTGTAGATGAGAATCTATAGAATCCAGAAATATGACTCTCTTCACTCTGCTATGAAAATTGACCATTCCAGAAGCCAAAATATCAAAATAGTGCCAGGCGGACTTAAGACCCCTTAGACCAAGAAGGGTTAAGGCCGCTACCCAGCCCGTCAGGGAGGCGTCTGTCGTTAGCAGCCTGCGACAACAAGACACACCTAGAGTGGGACCCAAGGTAGAAAACCGGGGTCTGAACCACATAGAAAGGGAACGAAGCCCGAGGCAGGAACAGCGGTACACCCAACTTTTAGTTAGAAACCTCTGCTTCCTAAAACACCAAAGGCAGCGGGGAAGGAGAGGATTTGTGAGGGTACCGGGAGGGGCGTAGTGAATAGGACATGCGCCCCATCCCGAGGGGAGCTACCCCCACCGGGTTAAGTGCAAGACACTCAGGGTTTTTTCCTCCTTGAGATAACTGCCCTGAGGTCTTGCTTTGGAGGCTGTCGGGGGCGACAAGCCTGTCCCCAGTCCTGACGAGGGACAGGCTTTTTGAGTTTTTGAGCCTCTCTTCTAAGAGCACCGGGGTGGGACTGGGTGGCCGATGGCCCCGCCCCCTGAGTGTGGCGAGGGAAGAATTGCCCAAACGCTTCCTCATGGCTTTTTGCCTCCTGGAACCTGGAGATAACCGTAGTCATAGCGTCTCCAAAAAGCCCAGAAGGCGAAATTGGGGCATCAAGGAGAAAAGTTTTATCTTTTTCCTTGATGCCTGATAGGTTGAGCCATAAATGTCTCTCCGTGCTGACCAATGCGGACATAGACCGGCCAATAGCACGGGCTGTCTGCTTGGTCACACGAAGAGACAGGTCCGTAGCTCGACGAAGCTCAGAAAATGCTTCCTCGTCGAGCGCGGAACCTGCACTCAGGTCCTTAAGCAGATCAGCCTGGTATGTCTGCAAGACCGCCATGGTGTGCAGGCAGCACCAGCCTGACCCGCCGCTTGATACGCCTTCCCCACTAGCGTGGAGGTGGTCCTGCCACAGCATGAGTAACGACGTCTAGCAATTCCTTTGTTGATTTATCAAACCCGGAATGCCCGGAGGTGGATAGCTCTATCTCCGCTGAACCAAATGAGTCACGGTCTTCCTCATGAACTGAAGAGGCGCCGTAGCGCGCTTCAAGATCACGGGAAGGACCGGCTGGATCTGAGGAGAGAGCGAGCGAAAGGGACAAACCCGTCTCTCGCTCCTCTGCCAGATCCATGCGAGAGCCCCACGAATGAAGTGTGGGCGCTGACTCCCGGAAGTGAGCGAGGCGAGCGCAAAGCATTTTGCCCGAAAGCAGATCACAATGCTCGCACCTGCCCTGCCCCAATGAGAGCAGCATGCTCTTACCCCAAACAAATGAAACAAAACTGATGCGTGGCCGTTTCGGGCATAGAGCGGAGACAGGGAAACATGCATCGTTTGCCTTGATTCTCAGTCATTTTTTATATATATATATATATATATATATATATATATATATATATATTCTTTTCTTTTCAGAGGAAACAGAAAGGAGAAAAGGTATCAACTGCACACTGCCTAACAGAATCTAACTCCTAACAGAGGAAAGAAAGTTTGACAGATTGTGAAAGCACACATCACAGAATGGCTCTGAAGACGAAATGTGTGATGATGCACCGGTGACGCATCTATTTATAGCCACTGTGCCAGGTGCGTCCAATGATTACATCGGCAGAGGCTATAAATTCCAGTCAATGTTCATTGACGTGTTGCATACATATTCACAGCTGGTCACACTGAGACGTGTTCCCCGTAGCGCTTAGCAAAAGCGCAGCATCATAGTGAAGCTTTTTGTAAAGGGAACTATATATGTGCTTCCTATGGCATCTTATTGTAGAATGACTCATTATCTGATGACATTGACCACAGAGACAATCAGTAAATATTCTAGTGGAGCCATCCATAATAAATGGCATCTCAAAACATTTACCCATTCCACGCTATTGTGGGTCTTCTTTTTTATTTTTGGCTTTTTTGCCTTTATTCATTGTTAAGTAGACCTGATTGTGAATATTTTTTGCAGAATTAAGATTAAGTTTTGACATAGACTCACTGCAACTTAACGTCAACTTTCAGCTTGAAACTTTACAACATCCTATACAGATGTGATTTAAACCTGGCAATGTAAAATGCTTTTGCTCTCACCATATCTCTCCTACAAGTTTAGTCACAAATAGCAAATTGTGACTCTTAAGCTTTGATTTGTCATGTACTGTAGGGTAAATCTGACCCAGTAACAATATGCATCCAACCAACAAAACGGTATATCCATATATAGATAGAGCAATATAGATGTTTTCCTACCAGTTTTGGGGTCAACAGTGAAGTAAGGCTGCCCTTGCAGAATACTGTAGATGATCTTGGCACTGTTCCCATAGGTGGGGTCATCAGCGTCTGTGGCACTGATCTGCAATAATGACGTTCCTGGGTGGACAAACAATATTTCTAATGAATAATGTTTAATGCATTCACATACTTTGAAGAAACTTTGAAACTGTAGCTTGCCAAGCTACTCATAAATTAATTAAACTTTATGTCTAGCTACTTAAAAAATTATTACAAAGAAATAATGCTAGCTATGCTACTTGCAAAAAGTAGCTAACTACATTTAATGCTACTTCATAGGGAAATATATGTATTTTTTTCATATCAAACTATACAATTATATCAATTAAATATAGCAACATTTTCTGTTACAAAAAATAGTGAGGGTTTTTGACAATGACAAAATGAATCACAATTAGGGTGACAGCATACAGATACAACCCAATAAAAGTTGTAATTGGAATACATCATAATTTATATAACCAATTCGAAAACATAATAATGAACAATAGCATTTAAAAAATTATTTTGCTATAAAAATATGTTTTTGTCATAATTATTGTTTTTTAATCAGAGCAAACTGATTCACTAGAAAGAGTCAACCTTTGAAACGTTATGTACATGAAAGCAAGGAAATTTTAGAAGAGTGCATTTGATTACTGCCTCTGTAAGGCTGCCTGCGCAAACAATGTGATATTAAACATAACAATGTAGCTTGATGTTTTTTTTAATTACTTCCCAACATGGCTTGCTAATACTAAGATTTACATCTATTCCCATGAATGCATGCCACAAGCATGTTCCAATTCCTTGGCAAACTGAAGCAGATGCGGTTCTCATATGCCTTGATTTTTCTTTTGATAACTCAAGTGATTCATCTCATCCCTCCTTGATGTGTGCCTTGTTGAATTCACCTGTCACGAGCCTCTTCTTCAAATCTTAAAGCATCTAATGAAATTATAAATTGTGAAGCTTGGACAGTGGAGATAATACTGCTCTAGTCTGAGGCACATTCTTAGTTTAAAAAAGATCAGAACCTTGACACAAAAGAGAAAAAGCACCTGGCTCTAGAATAGCCCCTCTTTAATAGCCAGAGACACCAGTAGACTGGAGTGGAATGGTCTTTCAGTGGTGCTAGTGATTAATCCATCACAGGCTAGGAAGTGGGATCAGGGAGCTTACCAGCTCAGTGGTGGTGTTTGTGTTATATTTTATAAGACTCAGACTCATGATGCACAGTATCATTGTGACGTGCTGCAGGGCTGATGTGCATGGCCATTGATTCAGTCTACAAGCTCTGCATGTGGATTACTTATATATTAGATTGGGTAACACAAAACTATTTCACACTGACAATAAAAATGATATATTTAGTGTAAAAGAAGGTAAACACAACACTGTGCTGGTGTTTGTTTTTTAAATGCAGCTAAATTAGTGTGGAAGCTCTTCAGAATAATATTTTTTGAAAACTTAAATAAATATAGTCACCCAAATGAAAATTCTCTCATAATTTACTCACCCTCATGCCATCCTAGAGATGTTTATGGCTTTCTTTCTTCTGCTGAAAAAAAAACAGAATTTTTAGAAGAATAGCTCAGTAGGTCCATACAATACAAGTGAATGTGAACAACAGACCTTTCAAGTTCCAAAAATCACATAAACGAAGCATACAAGCTATCCAGTGGTTTAATATATGTCATCTGAAGTGATGCAATCACTGTGGGTGAGAAAACATTTTTCAATCCCTTTTTACTATAAATCTCTCAATTTCACTTTCAGAATGTGAAAGTGGAGATTTATAGTAAAAAATTACTTATATATTGATCTGTTTCTCACCCACACCTGTAATAATTCTGAAGACATGGATTTAACCACTAGAGTCATATGGAATACTTTTATTCTGCCTCTATGTGATTTTTTAAGCTTGAAAAGTCTGGTCACATTCAATTCCATTGCATTGTATGAACCTACATAGCTGAAATATTATTCTAAAAATCTTTGTTTGTGTTCATACTCATAAACAAAGTCATACACTTCAGGGATGGCATGAGAGCGAGTAAATGATGAGAGATTTATAATTTTTGGGGGAACTATCCCTTTAAAGCAAGTCAGTTGACTCAGCGGCCATCTTTGTAATGCCTCTGGGCAGCTAAATTTGTATGTAGATAATAGACATACAAGTGCACCTCCAATTGCCTTGAATGAAGAGAGACCAAAATCTCCCAAAGTGTCTTTAAAGATTATGCTTCAATAACATATTTTAAATCAGTAATAAAATCTGACAACAATGGTATCATAAATGTTGCTTCTTCAGCTTAAACCACACTAAAAAGTGTATCAAAAAGATAATTTAATATTTTTAAATGACAGGTAGGATTGCCACCCATCCTGTAAAATATGTGATCATCCCGTATTTAAAGATGAAATGATGCACCCCATACGTATCTAATCAATACGGCACACGATTTATCCCGTATTTAAGCCGATTCGATGGTGTCATGGCAAAATCATTCAAGACAGTTAATTTAACCTTGATATTCCTTGGAATTTGTGCCTACGAGAGGTAAGGGACTGTCTGATAAGTCCTCACATTTTGCTATATCTGTTGATGGTGTGGTAAGGGACCATCTGAAAACTTCAGCCAGCAGCACCCCCATCAACAAATCTAGAGAAATTGTCCAATATTTTATAACTTCAAAAGTGGCAACCCTACTGACAGGCAAGACTTCCATTCCTACTGCTGCTATATTGAGCAGTACAGGTTCTCCTATTCATTGTCCTACAAGTTATTCGTCTACACCAATACAGTCTCTGGTGTGAGTGAATATATTTTCATGGAGATATTGGTATGAATTTGAGACTATTATGTTGGAGTGTGTAATACTCCAACATAACTAAGGGGTTCCTGAAAACACTTTTTCTCTTTCTAAACAACAGACAATACACAGCATCCCCTTGAGAGGCTTTCTATTAGAAACCATAGATTTAATAAAATCACACCATAAATCCAACCAGCAGCGCGATATGAGCTCCAGTCCAAGCCAGCAAGGCTCAGATCTGCAATAGGACTCTATAGTGCTGCTGAAACTGATGACCTAGCTTATAAAACCTTTGCTCTACTGACAAAATGTTCTCTTGCTTCCTTAGCACAGCACCAGACAACTCCTACTACAGCCCAGAGGTTCTGACCATTGACTCACCGATGTCTGCCATCTCAGGCACAGAGGCTGAAAAGGGGCCATCTGGGAACTTGGGGGCATTGTCATTCACATCCTGGACCTTGATGATGAATTCAGACTCAGGTTCCACAGCTTGGTTGGTGAATCGGTCGATGGCTTGAGCATGGAGGACATAATGGCTCTTTTTTTCCCTGTCCAGGCTTTTCTTTGCATGAATGTCACCTGTTATCTCATTGATTATGAATATGGTAGAGGCACCTTCTCCAGAGAGCAGATACTGGACCGAGCCATCACCTTTGTCTGAGTTTGAGTGTAACTGAAAGACAAAAGAAAATATGTTTTTTTTTTGTTTATTTTTGTTACACTGCTATTTCACCATGACCCAATATGAATGTACTGTGGAGTTAAACCACATGATTGCTTAGTTTAGCACATCCTGTATGTTGGAATACCGATTAGCTGGCTGTATTTTAGAATAGTTTAGATATTTAAATAAGAATGATTTAAGATTCTACACTGTTTCTATAAACTAGGTCACAAATCAAATAAGCATATTTGTAAAATTGGCTTTATTAACTATTTTGTTCAAAAGGTCAGATTTCCTTGCTTCTATTCAAGCACACAAGATGCTCTTGGACCATTCTCCAGCCATTCTGGGATAAAATGGATCGTAAGGTTTTGCAAAAACTTGTGAAGTCCATGTAAACTGTAGTGCACGTTTTCCTTATAGTAACAGGGGGACACACAAAATACAAAACAATTATGAAATTCATGTTCATTTTAAAAATAGAAGCATTTTCGCATGGACTCTGGAACCCCACAGTATGTAGTACTTTCATGAGTTTGCATGTCCACTGAAGTGGAAATGGTAAACATATTGTTAAGGGTAAACAAATTGGGTTTGCTGTCCATAAAGGAGAGGCTCGAAGTTTCCCTCATTCAGGACTACTTAAGTAATGTTAAATAAGGTTAAGAATCAAGGAGAAGAAGTGGTGGTGGAGGAATGCAAGTAGAATAGTCATGTTAATGCATGGTAAGCAGCTGCTTATTTGTGCTTGCATTATTGACAGGACAAGCTTGACAAGCTCCTCTTGAACCTTTGTTTAGAACTCAATTTTGAACCCCACTGTGTACATATTCACTGTAACAAATGTCTGTAGTTTTCACAGCATTATTATTCTATAATGAACAAATGCGTACTGTAAAACCTGTAAAGCATCAAAGTTAAATTTATTTGGAAGGGGAATTCTACAGTAAATATTTTTTTTTCCTGTGAATCACAATACAGTTATTTTGAGCAGGGTTTTTTGTTTGTTTGTTTTTTTCAACAGTAGAAACAATAATCTGTCTTTGCTGATGGAACACTATGCACATTCCAACACAGACGTTTTCTAGTTTTTGTTATCACGCAGGCAGAGGAGGATCCGACATGTTTATAGCCTCCGTAACATTAACAGTTACACAAATTATGGGAGTATAACAATATGCTGATGGCCATCTGCTTTTCTCCACACTATTTTGTTGCAACAGCTTACTGAAACTATTCCACACTTTCTTCAGCCTATTCCAGACTTTAGCAATGTAACTTTGATCATTATTTTGCAATGCTATGTTAATCACAGTTTTCTTATGTAAAGTTACTTGTGTGTTTAACTTTAAGAGTGCACTGGGAGAGAGAAGTAGAAAGAGGCCCCCTCCTAATATTACCAAAAGAAAATATTTGCACATGAAATTCTGTTAGATTTTGTTATCTGGTGACATTTAGTTGATATCATTATCAGTTTGGTGTAGGAGTAACATTATTGAATAAAAGTTAAATTGGAATAGTGTGTGTGTGTGTGTGTGTGTGTGTGTGTGTGTGTGTGTGACAGGGCAAGCTCCTGTTAATCAGAGCAGCTTATATCCCTGGATGCCTGAATGGGAGCAGATTTACTGTCCAGACAGAAAATACCAACGGGGAGTGGAAACTCCACACCGAGATAGTGGAACAAATCTGGTTGAGATTTTACAAGAGCAGAAGTGGACAGTGCAATGTCACTTCTACTTCTCTCTGAGTCACCCAGCCCACCCTTGGTCTGAACGCGATGGCACAAACATGGCCCAGAATGCGCCTGTATGCGTTTCAGCCGGTTTCTCTGCTCCCGGTAGTCTTGGCCAGAGTTCGCCAGCAAGGGGCCTGCCTCTTACTGATAGCGCTGCGCTGCTGAACAGGATATTGTCTCGGAGATAATATCTCTCCTTGACGGCTCGACTTGGCCGATTCCGTACAGGAGGGACCTTCTGTCTCAGGCACAGGGGACAATATTTCATCCCCGGCCCGAGCTGTGGAACCTTCATGTTTGGCCCCTGAAGGGTACCAACTGAGGGACACTGGGCTTTCGCATTAAGTTATCGAGACCATTCTAAGTGCTAGGGCTCCCTCTACTAGATGAAGTTACGCTGATAAATGGGGTGTCTTTGAAAGATAATGCAGATCCAGTTAACTGCCAGATTGCTTCAGTTCTGGACTTTCTGCAGGAAAAATTGTCAGCAAACACATGCCCCGCCACTCTCAGGGTTTACGTGGCCGCTCTATCGGCTTGCCACGCCTTGATTTATGGGGTGCCGTTGTGAGACATCCTCTTCTCGCTCGCTTCGTTCGTGGAGCCATGCGACTGAGACCTCCTGCTAGGACCAGGATCCCTTCATGGGACTTAGCAATAGTCCTTGAGGGTCTGGTTGAGACCCCCTTCAAACCTCTAGAGTCAGCGTCTGATAAACTTCTGACTCTCAAGATGTTTTTTCTTATGGCAATTACTTTTCTAAATAGAATTGGGTTTCTACAGTCTCTGTCTGTCTTGCCAGCCTGCTTAGATTGCCAGCCTGCTTAGAATTGGGTTTCTACAGTCTCTGTCTGTCTTGCCAGCCTGCTTAGATTTTGCCACAGGAATGGCTAAAGCAATTTTCCACCCTCATCCTGACTACCTGGCTAAGGTTCCTTTCTCGACTGTACAGCCAGTCACTCTCGAAGCCTTCTGCTCCCCGCCATTTGCAATGCTGGAGCAGGAAAGACTTCACAGACTTTGTCCAGTCTGTGCCTTTCAGACTTCTCACTGCACTAGCCAGTGGTGTATGTCAGGGCAACTATTCGTTTGCCATGGGGGCTGCAACAGGGGGCGGCCACCAGCAAGCAGACTATGTTGCATTGGGTGAGGGACGCTATTGCCCTGGCCTACGAGGCACGTGGTCAAGATTCGCCAGTAGGTATCAGGGCTCTACCAGAGGAGTTGCCTCCTCTAAAGCCATGGTTAGAGGTGTCCCTCTGCAGCGTGTTTGTGATGCGGCAGGCTGGTCCTCTCCGCACACATTCATAAGATTTTATAGTTTGGATGCCACTCTGCGCTCTTATGTTCTTGAGTCAACATCACAAGATCATGTCTGAGTTCTCTCACGCTCTTATGAGCACACTACACAACTGTAAGAGGTCCGGACATCCACAGTGCGGCGGCGTGGGTATTCTCGTTCCCAAAGCGCAATGTCAGCGCAGCATCAAAGTGTAGCTTTTTGACAGGGATTACTTAGTCTCGGGTTACTTAACTGTAACCCCTGTTCCCTGATAAAAGCTGAACGAGATGCTGCGCTTCATTGCCGCACTGGGATGCCCCACGACTGCTCTTCAGACAAAATACCTGACAATTCACCTGTGACGCATCTATTTATAGCCCTGCTACAGGTGCATCCAATGATGTCACCAGCAGAAGCTATAAATTCTGGTCAATTTCATTGATGTGTTGCACACATATTCACAGCTGGTCACTTCTAAAGTTGTTCCCAAAGCACTAAGTCAGCGCAGCATCTCGTTCCGCTTTTATCAGGGAACAGGGGTTACAGTTAAGTAACCAGAGACGTACATTTTTATACTGTGAAAATATCTTTCATTTAACCAAAATTCTATTATCATCAGCAAGCTAACTGAGTGATAAGTATTATGGTGTCAAAATAAAAGTCCCTCAAGAAATATGTATGAATGAACCTGCCGTTGTCCATGTTTCCCATTCTATTCCGACAACAAAGTATGTAAAAAGGATGTACTCATAATTACCACTTCAGAAGCAGGAAGTAGGATAATTCCGATATCACATGAAGGCAGCATAAGTGCGCTTCCAAGTTCCAGGTGAGCAGAAGGACTGGCAAGATGGTCCAATGAACGAATGAGTCCCTCAATCCACACATTCATCAGGGACTTCATGGAGTATGACTGGCAGAACAACTGATACCAGGTGTGACTGTTCATACATTTTTAATACTTTAATACTTGAATACTCTCCAAATATACATTACATTAAACTTCAAGTTTATTTATAGACCTTATTCACTGTGTGTGTGTGTGTGTGTGTGTGTGTGTGTGTGTGTGTGTGTGTGTGTGTGTGCCATTGCACCATGCTACTGCCCTTTATGTAGTGTTGCCAGTAGTAGAGACATTTCATAGTATTTTGAATGGGAAGTAATGAGTCAACAAAAATGGTCATTGAGCCATCAGCCTTGTCTATACATTTCTACATTAGTAACTAATTCCTTCCACTGCAGGGAAGAAGACTTCAGCCCAGGAATAAGTATCCAGTTCAGGAAGAAGAATACAGTTCAGGAACAATAAAGTATCCTTAGACATTTTATTGTTTAAAATTCTACAGTTTTTGGTTTATATTTATTTTGTGTTTTTATGCATTTCCACTTTTAACTGAACATTTGAATTGCTTCTAGTGCTTGGATTTTACTGTTTTGTTTGTAAAAATATCTTGTGTGACAAGAGTTTTCTACAAAGTGATGTGTTTGTGTGTTTTTTCACATTGAATCAATGTTACTAGGATACATGTGACTGTCAGCAAGTCTCAGAAAGCAAATGAAAAACAATAGAGGACTTGCACACATCTTTATGTTTAACGTCTTGGTTACTATCGTAACCTCCGTTCCCGGATGGAGGGAATGAGACATTGTGTCGATGTAGTGACACTGTGGGTCTCTCTTGAGAGCCTTGGTTACCACTTATCTTTGAGAAAAGGCCAATGAGAATTGCTGAACAGAATTTGCATGCCCCTCCCCCGGACATTTGAGTATAAAAGGAGGGAAGCATGCATCTGTTCAGACAGGTTTTGAGCTGAGGAGCCACTACATCGACACAACGTCGAGTGAGTGACAGAAGGGGAAAAACTCCTTCCCTTTGTTTTTAATTTTTCTTTTATATTTGTCTCTGGATATAGTCAAAGTAACTAAAACTTTCAATAATTTTAAAACTCTCTAAATATGCTTGAAAGATTAACAAAACAATTTCAGGCCATGCAAGTTACCCATTGTCTGGGTAACTTGAACAAAGAAAAATGAGTTGTATGTTCAGGAAATTAGTGTTGTTGTTTACAAAATAATAATTTTTTACAAAATAAAGAATGTTTACAAAATGAAAAATACAAAATAAAATCTATATAGTGCCTATGTATTTTCAAATTTAAAATGTTGAAATTTGAATGAAATTATACAATAAATGTCATTTTTGTAAGAAAAACAGTGACTTCATTTTACAGTATGTAATTATTTTATAGTTATTAATTTACAGTATTACCATTAATGCAGTAACGCCTGTTACAGTAGTATAATATTTGCTGTGATAACAAAATACAGCATCCTATTACTCTGATAAGAATTACATACTGTGGAATGTACTACAGCAACTTACAAGCTAATTGCTGCCAGCCAGTTACTGTACATTTCACAGAGTTCTTTTTACAGTGTAGTAACTCCATATAGTAAAGCTGTATTTGTCAGTTGTTTTACCTGTAAATCAACTCATTTTTAAGAAAATGTAAGGGCATAGACCCAGAAATAAATGATCAAATTCAGAAGTGATGAAATAAAGACAAAGAAACACTCCTGTCTTAAATAATGCTTCTAAAATATGCAAACCTGTACATTTGGGGGGATGAGTGAAGAATTGCAAGTCTCTTGTACAATTCAAGCTTTTGCATTTGTTTTTTTATGACACATTTATCACAGTAATGATGGTAGCATGTCCCAGCTCCTGTCACATAAATCTCTTGGTTTGCAATTAGCATACTATTTAAATACAACTCACATTACATATTAGAAATGAGCAGGAGGATATCCAATGTGTTCTGAGGAAATACTTGCAAAGTAAATGTTTGTCACTCAATTTCCACAGACTGAAAAATGACTAACAGCATACACTTGCTGTAATTTCCCATTTCTGCATTGCAATATAAATTCTTTCATGATAGATTTTTAATACATGGGTAAAAAAGCATGGTAGATACTCAGCTACAGTGACACTTTGAGGCTAAAGCCTGTGGGTCCCAAGTCCCAAATAGAACAAATATATACAGTACCTTCATTACAGGGGTGAAAGGATACTTTCTAATAAACACGGGTTAATTCCACCACATTTCTATTAGTTATGAAATAATATATTCCATCACAGAATATTGACTATGCTTTGAGGTAAGAATTTTCTATGATGCGGTCTAAATATCCAAATAAGTAGTTTGGATATTTAGACCGCAGAGAAAATGTGCAGCCTCTAGCTATCACGCTGATGCTTCAAAGACCTCATTCTGTTAATAGCTCCAACCAGTCTGATGTCCTAGGGCAGACAACATACCCTTACCACATACATTAAAAATACAAATATAATGAACATACAAATTAAGACTGTGGCAGGGCCTAATACGGGACACGTTGTGTAGGATCACGGCCCGGCCCTGCCCTCCACCCTGCCACAAAGACAAATATAAAACAGACATTACCAACACTCAACATTTTAATGATATGACTTGATGTCAAACTATTAATTCAAGCCATCCAAAAACAATGTGCAAAGAAAATAAATTCAATAAGCTCCCCTATGCAGGATACTGACTCTCTCCATGCCACAGTATCTAAGACTAGACACTCAGTGTTTAAATTTAAAAAGATGCATCGCCACCACACTACTAATAATAGTGGTGCGTATATTGCAACAATATTCATATTTATACAGTATTATAAATAACCTGATATTTTAAATAACCTGAACTGTTTCATTGTTTTGAGTTTAATTAACTTGTCTCTTTAAATTTACAGGAACTTAAATGTAACTGAAACTGGGCAGAGGATTTCTATTTTCCAGTGTCCATTGCATGACACTCTACAGGGAGAGCTAATGTTAAAATTAAGTGAGTCTTTGTGCAAGATGAATGTAAAGAGGAGTATTTGTTAGTTTTTAAGGTTTTTGTGTGTGTGTGTGTGTGTGTGTGTGTGTGTGTGTGTGTGTGTGTGTGTGTGTGTGTGTGAGCGTGTATTTATCACTTTGTGGGGACCAAATGTCCCCATAAGGATAGTAAAACCCGAAATGTTTGACCTTGTGGGGACATTTTGTCATTCCCCATGAGGAAAACAGCTTATAAATCATACTAAATTATGTTTTTTGAAAATGTAAAAATGCAAGGTTTTCTGTGAGGGTTAGGTTTAGGGGATAGAATATAAAGTTTGTACAGTATAAAAACCATTATGTCTATGGAAAGTCCCCATAAAACATGGAAACACTACGTGTGTGTGTGTGTGTGTGTGTGTGTGTGTATTTATAATTTATAGTAGTATAATAATAATAGTTTATTGCTTTAATTGCTATGCTTATAAAACCTAGTGCTACATATTAGCATGATGTCAGCATGCTAGAATTCACTTTAAAAGCTAGTCCTACCTAGTTAGGTTCCCTTTACTTGAAGTATTTAAAGGTGTATTCAGTAATTATTCCTCATTAAAAAGTGTATAGGAAAGACATGCATTTTAATTTTGCAATATATGTAGGAAATAATGACCACTCACATTGAAATGAAGACTCCAGTCATATAAGAGTGGGAGTGGTGTGGTGTAGTGGGCTAAAGTACTAAAACTGTTAAACAGAAGGTTGTCGGTTCGATCCCCACAGCCACCACCATTGTGTCCTTAAGCAAGTCACTTAACTCCAGGTTGCTCTGGGGGGATTGTCCCCGTAATAAGGGCTTTGTACGTCGCTTTGGATGAAAGAGTCTGCCAAATGCATAAATGTAAATGTAAATATCAGTATCCTTATAAAAGCTGTTTTATTCTACATGGAGTTGGTCTGCACATGGGGGTTCCCATGGTAGAATCACATGACAATCTGAATACTACTTGCTTAATTTCAGTACCCATCCTGTTATTTGACACTTTCACTCATTGATTTAATAATCATGGCTGACTGTGAATACAAAATGTCTGCAATGCAATCTGAAACTGAAAACTACTGATTTAAAATTATGCTGCATCCAAGCTGCTAGGTGTCATTGTACTGTAAGTCTGACACAAAGACAAAAGTTACTGAGTGCACCATTAAGTTGATCTTACATAGTAATTTTAAGTTCAGCCAGAGTTAAATTTAGACTTGTGTGTGGGTCGAAGCAGTTGACCACATGGTTACTTATTTGGAGCAGTAAGTGTGCAATCTTTTTCTGATTTGAGACTATTCTATTGGACTCAGCACCTAACAAACATTGCTTTGGTGTGTGCATGTTTTTACAAACATTTTGACTATTCATTTTATTTGTACATGTTAATAACTGCAAATGCTATTATATTAATATAAATTCAGAAAAGACATATATGTTTATAGAAAAACATCATGAAAGCTCACTTCTGTTCAAGTCAGCCTTCAGTAAAGCACCCTGTAAAATTCATATACAAAACCATCTGTGGCACATACTTCATTAGTCATACATATGCCGTGCACATACAATTATTGTTATGTTCATTGCGAAATATGCATAATAAACAGCAGAAAGCTTGAAGTAGTGATGCACAGGGAGTTGAATAAGAGCCCCAACCTGAGACTGAGATACACAGCAATTTTCAGGCCACTTATCCAACAATAAATGCAGCCATTTCTGTCACTAATGATCGCTAATATGGCCACACAAAAATAGCAATGAGTTTGATCCAAAAAAAAAAAAAACGGAGCAGCAGAAATTGGCAGAGCATAGCCCTTGGTGTGAAAAAAATAAAAAAAACACATTACTTGGCATGTTGCTGGGGTTGCTATTCAAGCAGCTTTCTTTTTCCCTCTGTGTTCTCATAATTCTTGGCAGCCCCTGTAATCCCACTGCTGTGAGCAATTAGTCAGAATGACGTTCACCTTCCAAACCTTTTCCCCTGGCTAAGAGGAACATTTACCTTCACTGATATATAAATATATATGGCAGGTGAGCCTGAAACCACACTACTCCTGGGGCTATTGCTTTATCTACAAATCTTTCTGTATGCCTGGTTAAAGCTGCAATGCAGCAAAGCACATATTAAGCCACACAGGCACATAGAAACATACACTCGTGCACAAAAAGACCAAAACCTATTGCTTGAGGATGCTCAACTCAACCTTTCATCTTGCTTGTGTATTCTCATATTCACCTGCTGCAACAGTGTGAAAGATTTGAAGAATCCTCCCACATTGTACTTGAAATGAAGTGACCCATGTTTAGAACCTGCCTCCGACATTTATCGTGAAATCATTTGTTTCACTGAGAAAAAAGGTTCGACATAGAGTATCATAATCATGTTTACCGATTATTCAACTCCTTAATCAGAGGATAAATTAAGCAAAGACTTTATAGGATATATCCCAGTGCTGTTCCTTTTTATTATGCAATTTTTATTTCGGAGTGACTATTTTCACCAGGTGTAAAAAACACCTGCCACACAGCTATTTGCACCCCAATAGTCTATTGCAAATTGGGTTGGGATCGATGCCTTTTTCACGCATCTATAATCGAAAGCTATTCCAGATGATTATCGATATACACTCACCTAAAGGATTATTAGGAACACCATACTAATACTGTGTTTGACCCCCTTTCGCCTTCAGAACTGCCTTAATTCTACGTGGCATTGATTCAACAAGGTGCTGAAAGCATTCTTTAGAAATGTTGGCCCATATTGATAGGATAGCATCTTGCAGTTGATGGAGATTTGTGGGATGCACATCCAGGGCACGAAGCTCCCGTTCCACCACATCCCAAAGATGCTCTATTGGGTTGAGATCTGGTGACTGTGGGGGCCATTTTAGTACAGTGAACTCATTGTCATGTTCAAGAAACCAATTTGAAGTGATTCGAGCTTTGTGACATGGTGCATTATCCTGCTGGAATTAGCCATCAGAGGATGGGTACATGGTGGCCATAAAGGGATGGACATGGTCAGAAACAATGCTCAGGTAGGCCGTGGCATTTAAACGATGCCCAATTGACACTAAGGGGCCTAAAGTGTGCCAAGAAAACATCCCCCACACCATTACACCACCACCACCAGCCTGCACAGTGGTAACAAGGCATGATGGATCCATGTTCTCATTCTGTTTACGCCAAATTCTGACTCTACCATCTGAATGTCTCAACAGAAATCGAGACTCATCAGACCAGGCAACATTTTTCCAGTCTTCAACTGTCCAATTTTGGTGAGCTCTTGCAAATTGTAGCCTCTTTTTCCTTTTTGTAGTGGAGATGAGTGGTACCCGGTGGGGTCTTCTGTTGTTGTAGCCCATCCGCCTCAAGGTTGTGCGTGTTGTGGCTTCACAAATGCTTTGCTGCATACCTCGGTTGTAACGAGTGTTTATTTCAGGCAAAGTTGCTCTTCTATCAGCTTGAATCAGTCGGCCCATTCTCCTCTGACCTCTAGCATCAACAAGGCATTTTCGCCCACAGGACTGCTGCATACTGGATGTTTTTCCCTTTTCACACCATTCTTAGTAAACCCTAGAAATGGTTGTGTGTGAAAATCCCAGTAACTGAGCAGATTGTGAAATACTCAGACCGGCCCGTCTGGCACCAACAACCATGCCACGCTCAAAATTGCTTAAATCACCTTTCTTTCCCATTCTGACATTCAGTTTGGAGTTCAGGAGATTGTCTTGACCAGGACCACACCCCTAAATGCATTGAAGCAACTGCCATGTGATTGGTTGATTAGATAATTGCATTAATGAGAAATTGAACAGGTGTTCCTAATAATCCTTTAGGTGAGTGTATATTGGGAATTTTCATATATAAATAGGCCTACCCATTGCATAATAGTCTGTCTTTTCAAACATATTTCCAACACAATTTTGGTAAAGTGTGAGTGGCAGAGTAAATTAAAGGGGATCGCAAACCGGACATGTCTAATGGACAACATGGCTTGTTCTTGTTTTCTAAGAAAGTATTTATGTACAACTCAATGGGCTCACCATCTCTCGTGGCTGCTAAACAGCTCCAGAGCCACAGGGCTTTCTTGAATAGTTTTCAAGAAAAGATAATCAATATCAAAAGACAAAGATTATTTACTCCAGCCATCAGTGGATGATATTGTGTATATGCATCTTTTATCTAGTCAAAACAATGCATTTTCAGTTGCAAGTATATTTGTGGTTTGACAGCTTGAATAAAACCTCTTCAAAGATGCAGTAAGTAAAATTGCTTAACCAGTTTCATACACTAACTTGCAAACGAATCTGTGTCACTTATCGTTGGCAATGAACACCACAATCCCATGCCTGTCAAGCTCCGAGATGAGACCAGCTCGCCTCACGGCCAGCTTATGATGCCACCCTGCAGGTGGAGATCATGACCCTTCTGTGCAAAGGCACGATAGAGCCTGTCCCT
Organism: Xyrauchen texanus; assembly: GCF_025860055.1. NCBI lineage: Eukaryota > Metazoa > Chordata > Actinopteri > Cypriniformes > Catostomidae > Xyrauchen > Xyrauchen texanus. The sequence goes on along the minus strand of NC_068284.1, from coordinate 27,017,565 downwards.
CCAGCCCTTACTCCATCATGCCAAAGAAAGGCGGTGGGTTGCGGCCAATCTTGGGCCTGCAAGTTCTGAACTGGGCCCTGTACAGACTCCTGTTCAAGATGCTGATGTGGAAAAGCATTTGCTGTGCGTCTGGCATCAAGATTGGTTCGTGCCAGTAGACCTGAAGGATGTGTACTTTCACATCTCGGTTTTACCTCATCACAGACCCTTCCTAGGGTTTGTTTTTGACAGCCGGGCGTATAAGTACAAGGTCCTCCCCTTCGGCCTGTCCCTGTCCCCTCGTGTCTTCACGAAGGTCGCAGAGGCAACTCTTACCCCGTTAAGGGAAGTGGGCGTACGCATACTCAACTACCTTGATGACTGACTAATTCTAACACACTCTTGAGAGTTGAAGGTGTTATACTCAGTCTCCTTGATAGCACACCTCACTAGTGAGTGTGTGCAGTCGGTGCTGAACTGCCTGAAGTCCTTCAGGCAGAGTATGGGGCAGATGACATCCTCGGTGATGGCAGCACCACGCGGGTTGTGCATATGAGGCAGCTCCAGCACTGGCAAGCGCCCAGGCGCGACTGAGGTCTCTGCGGGCCACTCAAATCCCGAGCAGCCTCAACGCCACAGCGGACATGCAATTGCAGCTGGCAATGCTCAGTGGAGAGTGGAGACTCTACCCCAGGTGGTCCAGCTGATTTTGAGTCAATTCGGCAAAGCACAGGTGGAACTGTATCTTCCCGGGAATCCTCCCACTGCCTGCTCTGGTATTTCCAGCATGGAACCCCCCTCGGGACAGATACACTGGCACACAGCTGGCCCCGTTTGTTTGAAAATTAGTGTTCCTCCTGGAGATGTGCAGTTGGTCAGTGCTTTCCCTCCTGCGGGAGAGGCTGGAACGACAGCTGTCCCCCTCCAACTTGAAGGTGTATGTTGCCGCTATAGTGGCGCACCATGACACGGTGAATGGTAAGTCCTTGAAGAAGTACGACCTGATCATCAGGTTCCTCAGAGGCACCCGGAGGCTGAATCCTCCAAGGCCATGCCTCTACCCCTCATGGGATCTCTCCGTGATCCTCCTGGGCCTCCGGAGAGCCCCATTTGAGCTGCTAGAGCCAGTTGAGCTGAAAACCCTCTCCTTAAAGATGGCCCTCCTGATTGCGCTCACCTCCATCAAGAGGGTTGGGGACCTGCATGCGTTTTCTCTCATCGACAATTGCTTAGAGTTTGGTACGGTATATTCTCCCGTGATCCTGAGACCCCGAATGGGCTATGTGCCCAAGGTTCCCACAACCCCTTTTGGGGTCAGATGGTGAGCCTGCAAGCATGGCTGCCCCAGAGAAGGCAGACCCAGCCTTATCGTTGTCCGATGCGTGCATTGCACACCTATTTGGATCACATGCAGAGCTCTAGATGCTCTGAGCAGCTCTTTGTCTGTTTTCCCCTTTGGAAATACGAGCACACTCTACGAGGAGTCTGGCATCCTCATGGGCACTGGTCGGTGGCACCTCTCTAGCAGACATCTGCAGGGCAGCGGCCTGGGCAACACCCAATACCTTCGAGAATTTTTTATCTCTGGGTTGAGCTGGTTTCATCCCGTGCATTTTCAGGTACGAACAGGTAAGGTTACAGGACAGCTGGCCGGGTATACCATTTGCATACATTGCCTTTCCCCTCCATGAGGTGAAGATCTGCGCTTCTATCCCATATGAGTTCACAAACCTGTGAACACTGGATGCCTTCCTCCATAGCCCTAAGTTCGCAGCCAGACCCACTACGGGTACTAATATGCCCTGTACTGGGATAGGTGCTCCACAGGTGCCGACTACTCCGGTACCCCTGTGATATATTTTACGCGATACAGTCTCACTGCCGGCAGACTGGAGTCAGTTGTTGTGTTTGTAGAGCTCCTTTCAAGGTAGGACCTACCACCAAACCTCTTCCATGTGTGGCGGATGAGCCCAGGTGTCGTATTGCCACATGTTACCTCCCCATCAGGCAGCATGTGGTCTCCGTGGTGTCTTTTCCCCCTGAGAGAATAGGAAAGAACACCTTCCCCGATGCGTATAATAGCATTAGATGGACCCAGCCGACTATAATAACCTGTGGAGAGAAAACATAGAGAGAAAAGGCTAGTTACATCACTTCCCCCCTTCAGGGGGGTGGGGAACTACATGACGTCTTGTGGGGCATTGGGGAATGTTACGTGCAGACTGATGCACCTGTTATTATGCAAGCAGCAGCTTGCTTGCTCCTGCATCGGCAGTTCACATAACACGGTTCAGCTGTTGTGGCATTTTTCTATAGATACCCCTGGTGTCACTACATCGACACAATGTCAAGTGAGTGACAGAATGGGAATGTCTCGGTTACTGTTGCAACCTCCACTCCCTGATGGAAGGAACAAGGCATTGTGTCCCTCTTGCCGCAATGCTGTACTATCCGCTGAAATGGCCGGAACCTTGTCTCGGTTCCTCAGCACAAAACCTGAATGAGTGGCCACATCCCAGCTCCTTTTATACCCGTATGTCCGGAGGAGTGGCATGTAAATTCCACTTGCCAATTCTGATTGGCCTTTTCTCAAAGATTGTATGTGTTTGGGGCTCCCAAGAGCGACCCCTAGTGTAACTAAATTGACACACCGTCTCGTTCCCTCCATCAGGAAACGGAGGTTACAACAGTAACCAAGACTTTTCGGCTGGCCTATGGCTCTGTGTGTGCCACGTTCTTTTTTCCCCTGGTGATTTTGCTGTACATTATCATATGTCGATATATTACCAGTATACAGCACTCGTGTCGAGTGATGTCTGCAAACAGTGCTTGTTTCATAAAAGTTTTTTGACCATCACTGTTGTAATTAACAGCAAAAAAAAAAATGTTTCCAGACAGGAGACCCAAATAACACATTGGGCTTCTCCATCAGCGGCACCAGAAAGTCCACTGGCTGCCCTTATCACACGTTATACATTTTTCAAGGACCCGAAAGCAGTTGCAGAACACAGATGATTGCTTTGTGCTCATGTCACGCGAACCCCCACCCGGGAAAGACGATCGTTTCATGCTCATCCCTCCCCCCCAGACTATCACTTCACGCGATATGATGTCTTAGTATTTAAAATACCCCCCTTTTTCTTGACAACATGCATTCAAGGAAGCATGTACTCCACTATGCAAACACTGTTGATCCATTTTCTGCCAGCATGAATTGAAAAGTTTTCAAAGAGAATCTTGTATACTTTTTTAAAAAAAAATTGTGACAAAGAAATAGTGCAGAATTTTTCTTAAATATTTCTCATTAGATTTACGTTAGCCTATATCGTTCTCCAAACCCTCTGAATGTTTAGAATGAGGATTGTATTAAAAAAGACTTTTGGAGTCAAAATTCTTAGTGAAAATGTCTTGAAGTTACATAAAAACAGGGGAGTAGAGTAGAGAGAAGACTAGTGGGAGATAAAACGCATAGACTTCTGCAGCAAAAGGTGTGAAGTTGTACCCTAGCATGGCATTACCACAGAGATAAAAGGGTTTGAGAAGCCCACCTGACAGATATACAATCAAATCTGAAAGCAGTCAGCATAGAATATACAAACGTTTCAAACGCAATTAATATGATTACAAATGAAAGGACACACTTGATTACAATGAAAACTTATTAACCATTTGAAACCAGCTGGGTATGTTGCACTTGCTGCATGATAAGCAGACTAAAGCAGCTTGAAATACATTCTTCTAATACATTATATGGTGAATATAGGTAAAGTGGGACATTTTCTGAGAATTTGTTATTATTGCCATTGCTAATAATTAAAAATTAATAATATCAAAATGGCTACTTCAGTGTCATCCTGTTTTGTATGGCTGATATTTAGTAATGGAAAAAAATATACATAATGATAGATGATTATGTTTAAGTGTCCACTTTACCTGCATTCACCCTACACCTAGTCAAATGCACACAACTCACACCCACTCTAGTCTATGCTTCATTCAGACTGAGCTCTAAGACATTTTATTGTGGTACTAAATTGATGCATTTACATCATTTAAATGAATTAGAACACCTATTATGGATTAGAAGCCATTTAATTCCTGCATATTCGGAGGAGTAAGGAGGTGACAATATTGCTACAAAATATTGCAATGTGAAAATTCAGTTGAGTATTATACTGGCATTCTCTTTAAAGTGTCTGTGTGTGTGAGTGTGTGTGAGTAGGCCTATATAAATGAGACTTTGAAGAAACATTATCCCGTATTGTCAAAACAAGCTCCTTCATTAAGACTGGCCTCATTATGAAAGCTGTATCAATATTCATAACAATTTCTACATTACGAATGCTCTAAAAGAATATATAAGAATATATATTTTGGTATACGCATCTCTCAACAGACATGCCAGCAACACAGGGTTTGCCGAGCCCAGGTTGCCTTGTGCCAGGCTTGATAAACTGCCCACGCTACAAGAAGGAAAGGACTGATTAAATCTGGGCTCAGCCTTCGCCGCTAACTGCAAATTAAAGCAGGCGTGCTGATGGAAAGGTCAATTTTACACTGCACCAAGAGTCCTTCACATCAGAATAAGGAGGCATGCATGGGTGGCACTGAGTTTGGTAATTTGCCATTAGTGAGAGGGAGGTGAGTGGTTAAATATATTCCCCCATCTTAAAGCTGTGATGACAGATATTCATCAGCCAGACTGACTTTGGCCAGTTGAATAGCATTGCAGTGGACTTGGTCTCAATCTCTGTGTCCTGTCTTCCTCAGTTCCAAAGTCTGCTTCACTATAGACCCTCTCCACCATATAGACCATTTATCACACATTCACACTAATGTGTGCTACCAGTATGCTTCTAAAGAGATTAAGAGACCTTTCAGAGTGCCAGTAGCTTGGTAGCTCTCTATTACAGGTTTCAAAGCTTAAGCTGTTTTTGTGTGTGTAATTGTATGTGTGTGTCTTTCCATCTCTCTCTGATTTAGGTGTGTGCGTGTGTGCCTTTTCAAGGAAAACACATGAAAGGGGAGCATATTTACCAAAGCAATAATCAACAGTATAATGAACAAATTGTATCTGCTAGGCAAAATACACACAAAAAAATATTTTCAATTTTCTTTTTTTCTTCCTAACTAAAGGAGTGCTGGAGTTCTTGCTGTCAGTGTTTTCATGTTATTTATTCAATATAAAAAGAAGAGTGGACTTTATCAAAGAGCCTCTGAATCAAACCCCATAAGAGAGTGCGTTTCTCACTTAGCCTAAAACTTAGTCTACTATTGTGTAGAAGACACTTAGCAACCAATGGATACCACAGATATTTCACTCCTTTGATTCCTACAATGAGTGTATTACTACTGTATGACAGGATCAGAAAAATATTGTGGATTTTATTTTTTAATGTCATTTTTAAAAGGATTTTTTGTGGGTGATACTCTTCAGCATATTACAATACAGTAATTGGAAGAACAGTCTCTCCTAGAGCAACCTGTGGTGCCTTGTTCAAGAGCAGGACTATGACATTAGTAACTTTCTATTTCTTGGTTCATCTTTTTTAACCCTAAGGTTCTGACCCCAAGCCCCTTTTAGTGGCTTAACAAAAAATGTTAACATTGACAGGATTGGGAATTACTTGTAACGGTTTGTGGAGCGGAGGGGGGCGGGGCTGGGTCGTAATATCGCGCGCACGGTCCCCAATCGGCCTGATGAGGCGCGCGAGGGATAAAGGCGGCCGGTGACGATTGTTCGAGAGAGAGAGAATTACGGGCATGTCCGCTTGTGTGTTTGTTTATGTTGTGTTTTAAGTTTCTTATTAAATTATTATTTATGTTGACAAGCTGGTTCTCGCCTCCTCCTTGCCCATCCTTTAACTGTTTTACATTGGAAACACACAAGCGGACATGCCCATAATTCTCTCTCTCTCGAACAATCGTCACCGGCCGCCTTTATCCCTCGCGCGCCTCATCAGGCCGATTGGGGACCGGGCGCACGATATTACAACCCGGCCCCGCCCCCCTCTGCTCCACACGGTTTTAAGTAATCAGGATATAAATTGTATGTAACTGTAATCCGTTACAGTTTCAAAAACACATCGTAATCAGAATACAGCTACATTTTCCAAAAATTGGGATTACAGTCAGAATTACACATTTTAATTTATGACAAAAGAAATAGTAAATTTTCCTGCCATAAAGTGATACAGACATATGTTTCTTTATAGTGAGAGATGGTTTAGATGCGTGTTCTCTTCGGATTCTCTCTCATGACTCACTTTATGGAGCGCCTCCTACTGTCGCATGCGTAACACCAGTCTCACATCAGCACTCGAGGCAGACAGCTGCTTCATCGTGATGGCCACGGAAAAATTTGCATTAGTTTCTTGGAAATTTCGACATTATACGCTCTTTAAAAGAGAATAGCGAAACGTTAAAGTTCAGTGGAATTTATGCCTTCCAGCTGTCAAAATGCTCTCATTATCCAAGGACCTGAAAATTGTAAGGTAATAAGAGCCACACGGAAATCACATTAGCTAGGTTATCTAAAATTATTTAATATTAAAATGTGTTAAATTGAGTTAGCCTTAGTGCTCAAAGAAATCCGTGACCCTCACCGTTTGGCGGGAGCAGGAATAGCTGCCAATACTGACACGATTTGCGCATCATCGCTGGTACAGCATAGAAATCCCCTGGTTTGCATGGTTGCAAATGTAAACTGTAATATCTTAGCCAGGATGTATGTTGTTCCATGCTGAACTGAAGCTGAAAAATGACCCCTTCCAAAGGTGAACTCTATACTTAAACATTCATAATTTAAGAAAAAAACGTTTTGAATAGAATAACAATACAAAAATCAACTGAATAATATCCATGGAAAACTTGCCATGACTCTCTCTCCTTTTTCACCTCTCATAATTTTGCATCCCTGAAAATTATTAACTAATCCAATTTGTACACATAAATAAATTAATTGAAAATGTGTTTTAAGTTCATAGGAAAGAAAGTTCAATTAAGAATTTATCTAATTTTGATAAAATATTGTTGAGAACTGTTCAAATGTCTGGCTGAAGGAGACATTCTGGCAAATGTAACATGTTCAACACATAGAAATTAGGAATAAGTAATTGAAAAGACACACTAAATGTTATGATCTATCTATTTATGATAAATCTGTTATGATCTATCTATTCTTTAAAACGATATGTTGTTTTCTTTTGGGAATCAAAACATTCCCCTCACTTTAAAATCCTCCTTAAACATAAACATTGAAATCAGCCATAAACTAGCTGATGATGTTTGACTTTGGATCATGAGCAAGCAGAGGAAAGACACTCTCTCCAGCATCTAATATTACAATAATAACAGTGATGATGATGATGATGATGATGATAATGTGTGATCTACCTATTGGATACAGTCTGAAGTTAATGAATAGTGCAAATTACAATTGCATATACACACTAACAGCAATTATATAATTACACTTTGCAGTGTTTTGGAATCTGAGGTATATCCTGTCAGATTTAGTTAAATGTTAATCAAGACAAAATTCAGTGCATCTGTTCTTATTTTATTTTTTTATGAGAAATTTTCTTTTTCTGTTTCAGACAGAGAAGCACCTGATTTCTATAAATAAAACTAGCTGTTCTTCATTAACAGCTCCTTTTCTGTTTTCTTGGTAGGGTGCAGTGTACATGTTTATTTTCCTTAGATATAATAACAGCTACAACAGTTCTCATAATATTACTCAAACATGCTTTTTTGCACTCAAGGCATAATTAAAAGTTTTAGAGATCTTATTGACATTTGTGCCAATCTATGTAATCCAAAAGAAATTAAAAGTAATCTAATTACATTACTTTGGATTAAATTACTGATAAAATGTATTAAGTAATCAGTGATCTGTAACGGATTACGTTAAAAAGTAACCCCCAACCCTGAAAATTCAAATATCAGATTGACAGTTCATGACTTTCCTTATTTTATAATATGTACTCATGGAGATAATTTGTTGAAACCCCCATTCAAACATTTTGTAACAGCAGTAATTGTCAGTTACCCTTCTGTCACTTAATCAACATTGTGTCGAATGAAGTGACACAAGGGGTCTTCCTGGGACGCCAAATGTACCTCTGAACCTGAGAAAAGGCCAATGTCAAGTTGGCAGACAGAATCTGCATGCCCCGCCCCGGACATACGGGTATAAATGGAAGCTGGGCAGCAAGTACCAGTCAGAATTTTTCTTCAGAGCCGAACGGTTGTGCAACAGCAAGCTGAGCCACTCTACTGGTGATAAGCACTGCTGATGGATCTACGGCGTTTTTCCAGCTGGCGTTCTCTCTCTTTGCACGCTGTGCAGTCCACCCCCTTGGGTACTTTGACAGTGTTTTCATTGCCTGAAAGAGTTAATTTCCTCTAACAGAGTTTGAGTTCCCACTCATAAAAGAGCAATACACAGATTGATCTCTTTGCCTCCCAAGACAACTCCCACTGTCCGCTCTGGTACTCCCTGACAGGAGCTCCTCTCGGGACAGACGCGCTGGCACACAGCTGGCAAGTACGCATTTCCCCCAGTGAGCCTTCTTGCACCGGTGCTGTGCAAAATCAGGGAGGACGAGAAACAGGTCATCCTGGTGGCCCCTTTCTGGCCCACCCAGGCCTGGTTCTCAGATCTTACACTCCTCGTGACAGCACCTCCCTGGAAATTTCCCCTGAGGAAGAACCTTCTTTCTCAGGGATGGAGCACTTTCTGGCACCCGCACCCAGACCCCTGGAACCTCCATATCTGGCCCCTGGACGGGATGCGGAAGTTCTAGTGGATTTACCACCTGCAGTCGTAGACACGATAAACCAAGCCAGAGCTCCCTCCACCAGGCAACAGTAGCCTGCTTCTAGTTCACCTAACACGGTCAGTGCGTGGCGTTTTTATATGGGACCCCTTGTGTCATTTCATTCGACACAATGTCGAGTGAGTGACAGAAGGGGAACGTCATGGTTACTGTTGTAACCTCCGTTCCCCGAGGGAAGGAACAAGATGTTGTGTCCCTCCTGCCACAGCACTAGACCTACCACTGTAAACGGCCGTACCTTATTTTCGGCTTAGTTTCAGTTTTATACCCATATGTCCGGGGCGGGGCATGCAAATTCTGTCTGCCAACTTGACATTGGCCTTTTCTCAGGTTCAGAGGTACGTTTGGTGTCCCAGAAAGACCCCTTGTGTCACTTCATTCGACACAACTTCTCGTTCCTTCCCTCGGGGAACGGAGGTTACAACAGTAACCATGACATTTATTTTACATAGATTTTACATATAGTTTGTATTTCACAGTTCCTTTAACTCTTTCCCTGCCAAACACGTAATTTTCCGTGTTTTATTAAAAAACGCTTCCCTGCCAAACACGGAATTTTCCGGGTTTCCGTGTTTTAGGTGTTATACGGTAAGGAAGACCCCTGCGCATGTTTTGAAAGAGTACGCAACTCTTTGATCAAAGAAACAGACTGCGATCGTCTCAAACATGAAGAAGTGGAGTATGAGAAGCTCAAAATATCAGACATAAACATGCCTTTTTCTCAGCTTTTTGTCTGAAATGTTGTTTTTTGACAAAACCTACCTCTGTTCAAGTCGCAATAAAAAAAGAACAAATGAAGATAAAATTAAATCGTTTTTTTTTTGCCTAAAAGCAGAGGCCCAGATCTTTATTTTTATATATAGCATCTTCATATATTCATGGAAGAAAATATTCTGCGGGCCATTAAATTTAGCGAAAATCGTCAAAAACCCTGGCGGTGGCTGGCAACTTTTTTTTTAAAACGCTGGCGGGGAAAGAGTTAAAGGGGAGATTTTGGGCTAGTTGTCACATGGGGAATTCCCAATTTCAGTAACTATAATATTTTGAGTAAAAAGTCAAATTAAAATAAAAAGGCTTAGGGTTACAGTTGGGCAGCTCACTTGAAGATTTTGCAACATAAGCCCTATTTGGACGGGACTAGTTTCCCTGAAGAGGTTAGGGAAATTCATGTTCCACAGACCTACTTGGTTATTTTAATCCCATCTGAATCTGACAAGTCTGTGTTTTTCTCATACAATCTCTGTAAAAATTACAGAGCAAATTACCTACTGTTTTTAGGCTAACTCAAGAGTACTCTGAGAAATCGAATCCCTTCCGAATGCGAATGTCTGTTATTGCTGATACTGAATTTTCACAACCCTTCTCCTTATGTATTTTGACCTACATGAACCATTAAGATCATACTTTTGCATGGCAATCTTCTGCCTGCTGCGTGTTTTTCAGATTGGATGTAGATTTTTTGCCATTCGACAAAAAATAAATAAATAAATAAAAACAAATAACAATGAAAGCCAAATCACAGAAACTGCTAAGAATGGCCACTTTAATATCATGTAAGATACTCATCTTTTTATATCTCTGCTCAATTACATAATGTTATAATTATATAATTCACAGATAAGTATAGTTAATTTTACTGGGTGTATAAGCAGCCACTTCTATAAATGTATGCAGCCTTTTTAAAATAAGTAACTTATAATGTATAAATAATAAACTACAATTAAATCATACATTAAATAATACATTATTTTAAATTCATTTTTTAAATGGTAAGTAGTTTTACATTTAAACTGATAAAGTTTAAAAGATATATACATTTTTCACGAAAATTATGTGTTCAACCTTCTGTAATGCCCACATCTAGAAAACAGACACTCCAGCCTCTGTAATAAACATGGAGATCTTTAGTCCCATCGGAATCAGCACACTCAATTTCAGATGTCAGATGATAATAATTGAAACTAAAATGTTGTTTAGAAAACTAGTTCTGTCTGAATATGGCTATAGTATCATAAGAATTCATCATAATACTACGAGATGGAAAATTTGTACCAATTCGTGGGACATCATTTGTATGAAAACATACAACTTATACATCAACCAATCTGGTTCAGTAGGGGTGAGCAATATATACAGGTAGACAAGAAAACCGGAGAAATTTGAATACATTTTGCTCTCTATCTCGGATACGCGATGTGCACAGCATTCTATTAATGTTACACAATGAGTACAAATTCTGTCGGAAAAATAGGAAGACAGCAGAGGAGAAGGTAGTTTCTCAAATCCCTGTGAAAGAAAAGATGATGATGAGATTGTGAAGAAGAAAAGATATGTTCTCTGATGTGTGGAGATGGTTTGGCTTTAGAAGAAGCGACACAGAGCGTGCGAGACCAGCAAGGCTTCCCGTTTGTGCTCTAGAGCAGTGGCTCCCAAACTTTTTGAAAGCATGGCACCCCTTTGTAGTGTATTTTTTTCCACAGCAACCCAACCCAATTAAACTAAACGTACATGCATACATACATACAGGTGCTGGTCATATAATTAGAATATAATCAAAAAGTTGAAAAAAGTGAAACTTGGATATTCATTCATTCATTCATTACACACAGACTGATATATTTCAAATGTTTATTTCTTTTAATTGTGATGATTAAAATTGACAACTAATGAAAATCCCAAATTCAGTATCTCTGAAAATTAGAATATTACTTAAGACCAATACAATAAAAGGATTTTTAGAAATGTTAGCCAACTGAAAAATATGAACATGAAAAGTATGAGCATGTACAGCACTCAATACTTAGTTGGGGCTCCTTTTGCCTGAATTACTGCAGCAATGCGGCATGGCATGGAGTCGATCAGTCTGTGGCACTGCTCGGGTGTTATGAGAGCCCAGGTTGCTCTGATAGTGGCCTTCAGCTCTTCTGCATTGTTGGGTCTGGTGTATCGCATCTTCCTCTTCACAATACCCCATAGATTTTCTATAGGGTTAAGGTCAGGCGAGTTTGCTGGCCAATTAAGAACAGGGATACCATGGTCCTTAAACCAGGTACTGGTAGCTTTGGCACTGTGTGCAGGCACCAAGTCCTGTTGGAAAATGAAATCTGCATCTCCATAAAGTTGGTCAGCAGCAGGAAGCATGAAGTGCTCCAAAACTTCCTGGTAGACGGCTGCGTTGACCTTGGACCTCAGAAAACACACAGGACCAACACCAGCAGATGACATGGCACCCCAAACCATCACTGACTGTGGAAACTTTACACTGGACATCAAGCAACGTGGATTCTGTGCCTCTCCTCTCTTCCTCCAGACTCTGGAGACCTTGATTTCCAAAGGAAATGCAAAATTTACCTTTCATCAGAGAACATAACTTTGGACCACTCAGCAGCAGTCCAGTCCTTTTTGTCTTTAGCCCAGGCGAGACGCTTCTGACGCTGTGTCTTGTTCAAGAGTGGCTTGACACAAGGAATGCGACAGCTGAAACCCATGTCTTGCATACGTCTGTGCATGGTGGTTCTTGAAGCACTGACTCCAGCTGCAGTCAACTCTTTGTGAATCTCCCCAACATTTTTGAATGGGTTTTGTTTCACAATCCTCTCCAGGGTGTGGTTATCCCTATTGCTTGTACACTTTTTTCTACCACATCTTTTCCTTCCCTTCGCCTCTCTATTAATGTGCTTGGACACAGAGCTCTGTGAACAGCCAGCCTCTTTAGCAATGACCTTTTGTGTCTTGCCCTCCTTGTGCAAGGTGTCAATGGTTGTCTTTTGGACAGCTGTCAAGTCAGCAGTCTTCCCCATAATTGTGTAGCCTACAGAACTAGACTGAGAGACCGTTTAAAGGCCTTTGCAGGTGTTTTGAGTTAATTAGCTGATTAGAGTGTGTCTTCAATATTGAACCTTTTCACAATATTCTAATTTTCTGAGATACTGATTTTGGGGTTTTTCAGTAGTTGTCAGTTATAATCATCAAAATTAAAAGGAATGAACACTTGAAATATATCAGTCTGTGTGGAATGATATACATTATTCAAGTTTCACTTTTTGAATGGAATTACTGAAATAAATCAACTTTTTGATGATATTCTAATTATATGACCAGCACCTGTACATATATAAAATTAAATCCAGATGAGCAAACAACAAATGAAGCATAAACAGCAGCATGAATTTACTATGAATGCATCACAACAGACATAATATGAGGTGATACAACCCATTCAAATGAACCATCTGTCTTTTACAACTGGAAGACACATGTCAACAGACTGATTTGAACCATTTACTGTATGTGGAATCATTGGAACAAAAAATATTTAAAGATTGATACTTAACTCTTTAAATAATAATAAACAACTCAAATAAAAAAAATTCTTTAGTTTCTCATTTGCTTTGTTCAAACCTGACCTTATAACTTAAAAAATGAAACTAAAATATCTGTGCATGAAATTGTGTCACAGGCATTTTAATGGGATACATGTGCCTGCTTTTGCAAGCACAGCCTCTTGATACGGGGGTAGATAGTGCAACTCGTAGATCGTGCTCCACTGACAGGCGCTGCCTTTTTTGTTTTTCACGTATGCCACGGATGAGAACGCTAGTTCACACAAGTAAGAGGTTGAAAACGGCAACAGCAGAAAGGAGGAGGCAAGAACCGGCTTTTCAATGTAAATAATATTTTAATTAACAACTTAAAACAAGGACACAAACACACACGACGGACATGTCCGTAAACGATCTCTCTCTCCCGCACGATCCTTTGCAGTCGACCTTTATCCCTCTCGGGAGGCTTGATTAGCCTAATACGGGACCGGGTGTGTAGGATCTCACACGCCCTCCACCCTGCCACAAGCACATTGACGGCGCATTCTGATAGATGGGTATTCGTGTCCCACATGCAGCCAAAATTAATACGAAGACATTTCTCCAAATAAACATTTTAAAGTGTGATCCATATGGAGTTCCGACAGTTCTTCTTGCACTTTGATTGGCAACATCTTTGTCGATTCTGATGAGAGAGGGTTAAAAGTATCACGGATCAAGTCAAAGTTTTCATTAGGAGTGGGGAAGTTAAACGCAATCCTTTCTTGTAGCGTTTTCAGATGTGCAGCTATAGATTTTAATAGAACTGGTGTCTTACGAGCGGGGTCCTCTGCTGTTAAGGGAAACATGTCGATGTTTTTATTTTTCAGTATTTCTTGTCACAGATTGAGTTTAGCCTTGAAACCGTTAAGTTTGTCTGTTGCTGTTAAAATATTTTCGTTCTTTCCTTGCATCTTTGTGTGCAAGGTATGCAATCTTAGCCCACCAGTCGTATTTGATCTGTTTATGTGGGGGTATGTCGTCCTCAGTTGAAAACTGCCTGAGTTCATCTCGAAGCTCATAGACACGGGAAAACACCTTGCCCCGTGACAGCAGCGCACATCCGTATGCAGCAACAGACTCTGATGCTCAGACCACATTTCATTGCACAGTATGGTAAACAATCAGGACTTCAAAGGTCGTGACTTAATGTTGTTAGAAATGCAGACGAGGGCAGACGAGGAGTGGGGATCTAACTGCGGGTTCTTTATTTTTAATCAAAGTGAAGACAAAACAAACAGGAACAAAAGAAACATCCATGGGGGGAAAAACTGAAACTAAAACATGACACAAATGTTTACAAACAAGACAGGCAATGGCTCAAACATCTGAACATAAACACATCTGAAAAATCAAACGATCGACAAATGAATGGAGAAACAAACAGGGTTTAAATACACAGACACAGGATGATCACAAACGACAATCAGGTGCAAACAATGACAGAGTGCTGGCAGTGATGAGGGCCGGGAATTGTGGGAAGTGGAGTTTTTTACAAAGACTAGTGAAACACAGGGCAGACAACAAGGGAATAGTGACAAATGTAGTTCACAATTTTGATAACTTATAATGCTACAGTCAGGTCTGGGGGCATTGCTTTTGCGACAAGTGCTTCGCGGTGCAGCATGCAGTGGGTAATCTGCATATCTGGGTTTTTGGTTCTTCACCATAGATTTCAGTCCTTTTACATTTCCAGTCATAGATGCCGCTCCATCTGTGCATATACTATGACACATGCCCCAGTTGAGACCACGTTCTTTCAAGTATGTAGCGATGACAATAAACATTTCTTCGACTGGGTAGTTCTTTGCAGAAAAAATAATTCTTCAAAATGAATTCCTCATCAGTATATCGCACACTGGCCAGGAGATGACAGTGTCTGCTGCAATCTGTAGAATCATCAATTTGGAGTGCAAATTTGGCACTTTTTCTGTTAGTAGTGTTTCTATATCAGCAGCCATGTCGTCAATGCGATGTTTAATCATGTTGTCAAATAACAGGATTTTGTCAATTTCTTTGACAGCGTCCTCCCCTATCATTAACCCTACGAATTTCTTGCAGGCTGGCAAAATGAGTGATTC
Source organism: Xyrauchen texanus (assembly GCF_025860055.1). Taxonomy (NCBI): domain Eukaryota; kingdom Metazoa; phylum Chordata; class Actinopteri; order Cypriniformes; family Catostomidae; genus Xyrauchen; species Xyrauchen texanus. The sequence continues at coordinate 27,002,304 of NC_068284.1, read as the reverse complement.
AGCAATGGTATGGGGCTTCTTTGATTTGGCGATTAGCTCTGCTACTAAGAGTATGTGTAAGGACCCACATAATATTGTATACCTTTGTAAATATGCATTGCATATATGTATGTTTTTATATTAACACTCATGTTGGTATATCTAAAGGAACCTGTCATATGATGTTGATGGAACACAGCACACACATTTGGCTCAGTTCCTGAGGGATGTAGATGTAGCCAACTGAAACTGATGACTGCTCAGCTATTTCTTCAAAAACGACTTTCTTCATTTTAACCTTCACCTCACTGAGTCAATGTCAAATGCTGTCAGTGTCACATTGGATTATTCCAATTCATAAAACACAGTGGTTTCATTAGTCAGGCAGTCTTCAAAAAAAAAAAAAAAAAAAAACTGAATGGGCACAAAATAATTGATTGTGCTCCTGTTGAATTTTATAATCTTGGAGTTTAGATTTCAAAGTCACAAAATATAAGACATCATTATAATGATTAGCATAAGAATATGTTAGCTGTTTACAATGCTGTATATCAAGACAAAGAATTAAACAGATTAAACAGAAAAACAGAAAAAAAAATAATGTAATTGTTATCACTGACCACAAAAATCCCTCTGGATCTGTTCTTTTCTCTGTAGCACAGCATCAAAATAATTATGCTGTTATTAGTGGGATGGATGTTACGGGTCAGCCTTTAATTTGCAAGCCAAATCAATTTTCTTTAAAAAATAAATAAATACATTTAACACGCTGTTCAAAGGAAAATGCAATCTGTTTGTGGTTAGTCTCCAACACTGTTTACTGAGTTCCAAGTAAATAACATGATTACAGGAACACACTGATGTTGTAAAGACTACATTTCAATTACAATGTAGTAATCTGACACACAGCCATTGTAAAATCTCAGGTTAACAGCTCACAACTCCGCTCTTTTAAGGAATTGTGCCATTCAATGTACAACAAACCATAATGTACCCTTGCGAGTACTTCTCAGTTTGATTTAGATAATCAGCTGTGTTTTCAGCTCATTCCCGATACCTGTGCATGGACAGCTATATGGCAGCAAACAAATTCTCAATCAGAATGAAAGGGCTATTACCTTCCCCACATACTGTGCATCTGGTCCAATGTGCTCTTCCAAAACGAAGAACTGATTCCAGATCCAACCTCTTTTGGGCCGATGGTGTGCATCCTTCTCTCCATCGGGCAGTTTGGTTGGGTTGTGGTTGAGCGTGGATCTGACGGGGCTTGTTAGAGAAGGGCTCCCATAGCTCCTATGGAGCACATACAGGCATAGCAGAAGAGGGGGCAGGCAGGCAGGGCTGCTGGCTGCTCTCATGTTAAAGAGTTGCAACATTAGAACTCCCACTCTAGCACACCTAGAGTTCTCCCACAGCGGGCAGCTTTAGACGTTACTCAGACCATTTCGCAGGGATTGACTAAAGGCCATGGTTAAAATCCTGTTGTCGACAAGACCAAGCAGGCAGCACTTACATCCTGGGACGAGAACGAGAGACGTTGATTATTGGAGCGGGGGTGTCCACTGAAGTCTCATTAGAGGCAGATATCCACGAAACATCTGTGTGAAGGAAGATTACAAAATGTAATTTCATGGGGGCAAAGTGAAACACAGCCAGCAATTACATTCATTCCATCTTAAATGTTGGATTAACCCTTCCGGCAAGGCTCTAAACAAGGAAAGATATGACAATTCCCATGTGAACGAAACCTTTTTTTTAATATAATTTTAAGGTTAAGTTGTTGTTCTTAGACAGCAAAGAGATGAAATGGTGATCTAAAATCTCCTCCTTCTCAGATGTTTCTCCTGAGAAAAAGACCCCAGTAATCTTACAAGTGTCTTCTCTAGAGTGACCTTAAAGAGATAGTTCACCCAAAAATTGTAATCCAGTCATTATCTACTCACCCTCATGTTGTTCTAAACCAACATGACTCTTTTTCAGTACACAGAGACATTTGGAGAAGAAAAAAAATCTGCTTACTGATGTCATACAATGGCAGTGAAAGGTGACCTTTCTTCTACTTCAAAAAGACACAAAAGTGTAATTTAGAAGTCTTATAAATTATTCCATGCAAATCATGCCTTGTTATTAAGGCATACAAAAATAAGGTTTTGTGAGAAACAAACTGAAATGAAATATTTTGTTTAGTGAAAATCTTCAAAGACTGTTGCTCTTCTGTGCACTATAATGATAGTGCACAAGATCAGCAGTTTATGCAGCCAATGTTCGCAAGTTGGACGTTCAAGCTAGATCTTGTTTTGTTTTTTTATTTGTTTTTGCTACAACTGGACCACCACAGAAATATTTAGAGAGAACATATTTTATACTTAAATGAAACATAACTGAGATCTTTGAGATATGAAAGAGTTACCTCTAAGTAATAAAAAAGTTCCGTGAATTCAGTGAAACATCTATAAATTTTTGATGGAACAGCCATTCCAGTATCACTGTGAAAAAAATAAGAAAAAAATTAAAAATGATTGGTTGTGTGGTGATGTTAAGAGCTTGATGTTTGTGGATTGTCAGCATTATTGAGGTTTGTGTGTCAAGTGTTGCGGTCTATGTGCCTCCAAAACAAGACTATTGCACATTCTGGCTTTGGAGATCAAGCCAGTCTCCTCAACAGTATTTATGGATTTATCAAAAATATGAGTTTCCCACTCGGAAGTTGCACATGAATGACCCCTCAAGTCGTAATTACGATTGGGAAACTCTGAGATAATTCTGATACCCAAATTTCCGAGATGGAAAAAGTCCTAAACTTTTAACATGCATGGAGGAGACTACGGTTTCTGTAGTGAATGACAGGTTTTTATCATTTTTCGAAATACAGCTAATTGTTCACCATCTGTTGCTCACTTCGTCGTTGTGTCGAAGAAGCGACACTAGCGCCACTCTTCATGAAGGTCGCATAGGCAGCCATTCCCCCGCGGAAGCAGGCATCCGCATTCTCAACCACCTAGACGACTGGCTTATTCTGGCCCACTCCCGAGAGTTACTATGTGCCCACAGAGACCAGGTGCTCGGGCACCTTAGCCGTTTAGGGCTTCAGGTCAACTGGGAAAAGAGCAAGCTCACCCCGGTTAAGAGCATCTCTTTTCTCAGCATGGAGTTCTCAGTCTCAATGTTAGCGCGCCTCACCAACAAGCGTGCACAGTCAATGCTGAAATCCCTTACTGCATTCAGGCCGCGCACGGCGGTCCCCTTAAAACATTTCCAGAGGCTCCTGGGGCATATGGTGTCCTCCGCGGCGGTCGTGCCGCTGGGGTTGATGCATATGAGACCGCTTCAGCACTGGCTTCAGACTCGAGTCCCGAGATGAGCATGGCGCCGTGGCATGCACTGTGTGTTCATCACCGCCACCTGCCGCCAAACTTTCAAACCCTGGACAGACCTCTGCTTTCTACGGATGGGAGTCCCCTTGCTGCAGGTGTCCCGACGCGTCCTGATCACCACAGACGCCTCCAAATTGGGTTGGGGCGCCGTGTGCAACAGGCACGCAGCTGTGGGCCATTGAAAAGGGGCCCCACTAGCACATCAACTGCCTAGAGTTGTTGGCTGTACTTTTTGCCCTGCGGATGTTTCTCTCACTAATTCAGGGCAAACACGCCTTGATCCGATAAGACAGCACCACCATGGTAGCGTACATAAATCTCCAAGGCGGCGAATGCTCCCATCACATGTCACAACTCGCCCGTCGTCTCCTCCTTTGGAGCCAGCATCAACTCAAGTCGCTGCGTGCCACTCACATCCTGGGCAACCTCAACGTGGTAGCGGACGTGGTATGACAACGCTTGCCCATTGGAGAGTGGAGGCTACACCCCCAGTAGGTCCAGCTGATTTGGGAATGATTCAGCAAGGCCCAGGTAGACATGTTCGCCTCCAGAGAGACCTCCCACTGCCCGCACTCATACGCCCGAACAGAGGCTCCACTCGGGGCAGACGCGCTGGTACACAGCTGGCCCACAGGGTTGCGCAAGTACACATTTTCCCCATTGAGCCTACTTGCACAGGTGCTGTGCAAGGTCAGAGAGGACAGGGAACAAGTCATTCAAGTGGCTCCCTATTGGATCTCGTACTCCTCGTGACAGCCCCTCCCTGGAAAATCCCCCTGAGGATGGACCTTCTTTTTCAGGGACGGGGCACGCTCTGGCGTCCGCACCTAGACCTCTGGAACCTCCACGTCTGGCCCCTGGACAGGATGCGGAAGATCTAGCTGATCTACCACCTGCTGTCATAGACACGATCAACCAAGCCAGAGCCCCTTCTAACAAGCAACTTTACGCCCTGAAGTGTCACTTGTTCACAAATTGGTGTTCTTCCCAGGCTGAAGACCCACAGAGGTGCGCAGTTAGGTCACTGCTTTCATTCCTGCAGGAGAGGTTGGAGGGGAGGCTGTCCTCCTCCACCTTGAAGGTGTATGTAGCTGCTATCACAGCCCACCACGACACAGTAGACGGCAAGTCTAAGTATGCACGACTTAATTATCAGGTTCCTAAGAGGCGCCCGGAGGTTAAATCCCTCCCGGCCAAGCCTGTTCCCCTCCTGGGATCTCACAGTGGTCCTTTCGGGCCTTCAGATATCCCCCTTCGATCCGCTAGAATCAGTCCTCCTTGAGGACGGCCCTCCTGATCGCGCTCGCCTCCATCAAAAGGGTCGGGGACCTGCAAGCATTTTCTGTCAGCGACACATGCCTGGAGTTCGGTCCGGCAGACACTCACATGATCCTAAGAACGTGATCGGGCTATGTGCCCAAGGATCCTACCACTCCCTTTAGGGACCAGGTAGTGAACCTGCAAGTGCTGCCCCGGGAGGAGGCAAGCCCAGCCTCTTCGTTGCTGTGTCCGGTACATGATTTACGTATCTACTACCGCATGCAGAAGTTCTGAGCAGCTCTTTGTCTTCTTTGGTGGACAGCGGAAAGGGAATGCTGTCTCCAAACAGAGACTTTCCCACTGGGTAGTGGACGCCATTACGTTGGCCTATCACACCCTTTGGCACGTAAAATACCTTCCCGCTCCTGTGTCAGCAGTACACATACACGGCTCAGTGCATGGTGTGATTTAAACTGGACCCCTAGTGTTGCTCCTTCGACACAACGTCGAAGTGAGCGACAGATGGGGAACGTGTAGGTTACAGATGTATGATGGAGGGAACGAGACGTTGTGTCCTCCCGGCCACATCGCTGAACCCAGCCACTGTTGCGGCCGAACCTCATTGTCGGCTCCTCAGAAAAATCTTGAATGAAACAGATGCATTTCCCTCCCTTTATACCCATATGTCCGGGGCGGGACATGCAAATTCTGTCTGCAAATTTCTCATTGGCCTTTTCTCATAGATCAGAGATGCAAAAGGCTCTCAAGAGAGACCCCCAGTGTCGCTTCTTCGACACAACGTCTCGTTCCGTCCATCAGGGAACGGAGGTTACATCCGTAACCTAGACGAAAGTGCTTGCCGTTTTGGTCAAATTAATTTATTTATATCAGCAACCATTCTATGCATGTTGTACATTTTGACACTGTGAAAATAGCTTGTATTTTACCAAAATTCCATTATCGTCATCAAGCTAACTGAGTAATATGTATTGTGGTGTCAACATAGTTCCTAAAGAAATATGTATGATTGAACCTGGTGCCGTCCATGTTTCACATTCTTTCTGATAACAAAGCATATGAACATATCGTACTCGTAATTACCACTTCAGAAGTGGGAAGTAGTATAATTCCAATGAAGGCATCATAAATAGTATTTCTTGACATGTAAGTCAATTTCACTAAACTTGTGACAGTGATAGAATAAACAGATCAAAGCTTATAATGCTTGAAATAATGCTACTTTACTCCTAAATGGTGAGCAAATAAAACAAAAAAAATTAAACATATGAGATTATGGATACTTAACTATTCATTGAAACCATTGGCTTATTGAGTTAATTAATCAGAACATAAAACATCAAAACTGTGGGTGCTGCAATGCATCCTGGTAACCCTGGCTGCCAGAATATTCAAGTTATTTGAACAAATCATATTAAGTCCACACAATTTAAAATAAAAACATTTGTCAATGGATTATTTAGTTGTCTCAACAAAATATTGTTTGTTGAATCCACTCTAATGGTATGTCACATTAATATTATTGTAAGTTAAGTCAAAATTTTAAAGCAGCAGGGTAATTTTAGTTTTTTAACAGTGACTATCATGGATCATGACTGGTGGTGCAAGGCTCCTCTGTAATGAGGGCTCAGCATGGCAAGTGGATTGAAATGGCTGAACAGTATTCTGAAGATAATTGTTGTACAATGTATATCCCTGTTGCTTTGAAAAAGAAGCTGAGAGCTCTTGACTCCTCTGGCTCCGTGTCAATTCTGATTCATCATTTGTGGAGAAACTCCCTTGTACTCTTCATTCTCCAACAGCATAAGATATACTGACACACACAAATAAAATACCAGTGCCTAAGGGTTAATGCATCACTTTTTCTCAAAATGAATACAATTCATACAAAGCTAAAAAACAAAACAATCAACAAACAGTGAAATTGCTGCATGGTCAGCATTGCTGGTTACCTTAGCTACATCTAAACATTTCATTTGGAAGACATGTTTAAAATAGTCACAGTAATGCAAACAATGCAAACAATGCCCCAAGGGTCTAGCATTACATGACCAGAATTAATATTTCTTGGTGCATAACAAAGTGAGATATCTGAAAAACTTTTTTCAGTTTGTGCAGAAGATGCTGGTATGACATCTTAATTTAAATGTAATCTCTCAAGAGTAGCAGGCCATAAACACCATACGCACTGTACCGGGGTTCTGGAAAGGAAGAGGTGGGAACCGGATCAACATTCATCAAGACTTTAAATATAACTTCACATCAAACTGAACTGGAACATAATATGTAGACGATACACACACAGCTCCATGTCTCTCTCTCTCTCTCTCTCTCTCACACTGGCATCCCCGACTCCTCTTATCACTCTCCCACCGATTGAGCCGCTCAGCGCCAGGTGTGTACCGTCACGGACCGGCCATGCCTTCCTCCTTGTCACAAGCACTTTTATTTTTATATTTTCACAGTGTTTTCAGCAGAAATTGTATTTAATAAAGATATTCAGATTTTCAAGATGTTTATTTATTAGTCCACATCAGTGTTATTAATTCAGTATCAGTGGCACACTGAGTGCAGGAAGAGTCTTTAATTTTCATTGAAAGTGCTATTTTTGATATAGCTTTCTAATATTTCTGTGAAAGAGGTACTGATATATCAAATGATGAACACGCTGAGAGAATAATTCTAGACCACAACACCAGAAAAAAAAGAGCTTTTTAATCAAAATTGTATTGAAGTCAGAAAGAGCCTAAGTTAGGTTAGATTAAATATTCATTAGCAGATTCTGAAAGAGTAAAGATGTGATATATTGTAAACACTGATTTACATCAACACAGAAGTTTCTGTCAAAAGCAGTTAACTCTTCTTTTGCTGAACCATGCTTTTGGGGTAAATTAACATTTCATTTTTTTTATTTTTTTATTTGAAGGCTAGTGTATGGTGTACAAAACAGAACAACAAGAATCTAGATCAATTAATTTTTATGACATCTTATCATCAAATCTATCTAAATGAATGAGCCAATAAATAGGAAAAAGACGGAAACAAAGATTCTACTCTTAAAATAACCCAATTCACTGGCTTGGCCACTAATGTCACTTTTTTTCAATTTGTTAAAGGGATAGTTCATCCACAAATTGTAATTCTCTCACCATTTACTCACCCTCAAGAAATCACAGATGTGTATGACTTTTTTTCTTCTGCTGAACACAAACACAGGTTTTTAGAAAAAATGTCTTTGCTCTGTTGGTCCATTCAATGTAACTAAATGGTGGCCAGAACTTTGAAGCTCCAAAAAGCACATAAAGGCAGCAATAATGAATCCATATGACTCCAGGGGTTAAATCCATGGATGCTTCTCATTTCCTAAATTGTGCATCCTCGTTTCCTCATTCTTCCATTCGCCATCATGAAGAATGTATCAATTCTAAAAATGCACCTTTAGGAGGCAAGGACAGAGGATGGAAGAAGCTTACTGAGCATCCTATGCAGGAGACAATTTGGTCGAAGCACCAGATGCACGTCTTAATTCTCCTCCCCTTTCACATCTGACACAATGGTTTTAATTTATCTATCACCTTTGCAGTTTAAATAAACCATAATTGATTCATACTTCAACAGTGCATCTTGAATTATTTGGATTTATTATTAATATATGAATTAATAACGTTTTAATAATATAACGGCTAGCGTGCCAAGGTACAGCAGCTAAGCAAAAACACAATTGGAAGTGATGTTTGAGTGAGCAGGACATTTCATTTTACAAATCTGTCTTGCTTTGATACCTCCATCTTTGTTTCCTTTCCTTGGATCTTTTCCTCAATTCCTAAGAGGGTGGAGCTAGGAAGCGAGGAAAGCAAGCAAGGAAAGGAAACGAGGATGCATCATTTTAGAAATGAGAAGCACCCCCTGTCTTAAGAAGTGATATGATAGTGTTGGTGAGAAACAGATTATTTTTTATTTTTTTACAATAAATCTACACTTTCACCAGCACTCCTTTAATGAGAGGACAGAGTTCTTCTTCATCCGTTTTTTGGTGATTCACATTCTTTGTGTATTGCTTCCTACTAGGCAGGGAGTAGAAAGAAAAAAAGTAAGAGTAAAGGAAAGTAAAAGAATAAATAAATAATATTTGCAAAACAGGCCAGTAGGTGGCAATATGCACAAAGTTGTGAAAAAAAGGAGACCTTTTTTGAATGTGCGTCAAAGTAGAGGTGTAGAGTAAAAAAGGACTTAAATATTGATCTGTTTCTTACCCACATCTATCATATCGCTTCTGAAGACATGAATTTAACCACCAAAGTTGTATTGATTAATTTAATGCTGCATTGATGTGCTTTTTGGAGCTTCAAAGATCTGGACAACATTCACTTGCATTGAATGGACCAACAGAGCGGAGATATTCTTTTAAAAATCTTGATTTGTATTCAGGAGAAGAAAGTCACACATCTAGGATGGCATGCGGGTGATTAAATGATGAGACAAGTTCCCTTTTTGGGTGAACTATTCCTTTAAAGCAGGAACATTCCCCTTTCAGACACTTCTTCTTGTGTCACATTTAGAATCTTTCATGAACTAACTTTAAAAGGATCTAAGGAATAAAAACCCAGATTCTGCTATAGAGATCAGGTTTTCAGACATTCATGGCCCCTCTAGCACATAGGGACTCAAAAGCCCAGTCCACATGAGATATTCATCAATTGTTCTCCAAAAACAAAATTCAGAGATGACAGCAATGTTCTGAAAGTAATATGCGCAGATGTGTGTACAAAAACAATCTTCTACGCCACAAAACCTAGCTGAAAAAAAAAACATCAGCCTTTTGCAGAGACAGCTATAAGTAAGATATCTGTAGGTTGTTTTTTCTATTATATTTTTGATATTGTAAAAGGTCTCTGTAGTGCTATAACAATTACTCTGTTTGAGCGACCCTTCCTAAAATCCATTGAAAACCAAGCAAACCAGACCAACCTGAGAGCTTAGAGTGGTGTTGTTGCTCATATATCATTAAGACCAGGTTAGACTTGCATTTCAACCTGTATAGACGATTGTGATGAGCACTGGGCTGAACATAAACATCTATAAATACATCATGTCAAGTTTTTTACCTTATCTGTGCAATGAAAAAAAACTGATGTAAGCATGCCTGATTGAACTAGATGGGGTTGATGCAACTCTGTGCACCAGTCTGGCTAAGGTTTCTCAGACTGTTGGCCCCAGGCCACTGGATGGTGACGCTGTCATAAGAGAGGAAAAAGTTAATCATATTGTAGAAGGAACCTACATTTTTACAAGGAACCCCAGCACGCTTGACATTTGTACCTCTGTCTCTGAACAGACAAAAATACTTAGTGTACAAGTCCCAGTTTCATAATTTATGCTAATTGCACTCAAATTAAATTCCAATTATGTAAATTAAGGATTTTTTTTTATTATTTGTTTTGCATTTCTCATGAGAATCAGCAAGTCATGCAAGCCAGTCGTGTGTTGTACTATGCTCTCAACCCTTTTTTATTTTAAAAAGGAAAATGTACAAAATGTGATTGCTTTTTACTGGTTAAATATGAAAGGAGAATAAAACAAGTACATTGATTCAAAGAATTATATCTGAAGGCCTGAGTCTAGTATTGGAACACAAAACTCCATAAGATGTTGATTAATGGAGAAAAATAAACTCGGGAGAAACCAGACACACTGTGGGGGCCAGTTCCCCTCTGGCTAACATCATGAATATAATATAAATATTACTTATGTATAGTTCAAGTCATGGTTTAAAATTATGAAACTAAGTAAGCGTTAAGGGTCAGTATTTAAACATTGATTTTGTTTGAACTGTAAGATTAATGACCAATGATCCATCCTGGATTAGAGAATAATGTCCATCTTCTCAATCAGAAATGCAACTTATTTACTGAGGCTTGTTGTTGATTTTTCAAGAGTAGATGTGAGAGCAAAGCCTTTATGCATTTTCAAGCTTATTGTGTTGCCATAAAACAACATTTATTTTTGTATGCATTTTGACATACTGTGCAACAGCTTATTTCAATTTGTTCCAGTGGTTTATGTTAACAGACAGTTGTCATAAGTTTTCTGTTCCTGAAACCACATCTTCGCAATTTGTTATGCACACTCTATCTTTGTTATCTCTAAATTAATGTTCTATATTAGAAGTCAAGACCAGTTTAAACAAAACACATTTTCATCTGCTGATTTATATTACTACCAATTTCCACATTCAAGTCTCTTTTAAACAAACAGTTTTGGTGACATTGTACCACAGTGCAAATTTTATGCTTATTCAAAACAGACTTGTAACTGACAGCCTATAAAGAATAAAAGGATCAATTCATTAGTTAATACGTGAATTGAGCTGAGATGTTGGAACTGTTTAAACAGAACCAGTATGCTATTTAAGGTTAATGAATGTGCACCCTGAGCAAAAAAAAGGTGTTACACATCCAAACAAATAACCATTCAAGCAACACCTGAAACCAAACATGCTGGGAGGCACTGATAACTCATGTGCCCTTGATCTGCATTTCAACAGCAAAGGTGTCTCAGCTGATTCATTCAGGTTTCTTGAGGTCTTCAAAACAAATTTGAAATACTGATTAGAATACAGTGTAGCTAATTAGGATGCTAATTGGAATGGAGTGGGGCTGGAATGAAACTTGGCTGAAAGGTGTATTCTCACACTGACAATTCTTCCATGTTTGTTCTATCTCTCCGCTCCACAAATTGCCTGTGTTATTAATCAAATGGGGATCATGTTAACTGAGTATGTGTGGGTGCACGTGAATAATTTTACTTGTATTTTCAGTAGATTAGTTCTATGTGAATTGCCAAGGAGCCAAGAAAAGACATCATAAAAAAGTGGTATCATTATTAACCCGCTTTGTGTGATTGATGTCTGTTCCAATTAATTTTACATAGTTTAAGAGTGATTTTAATGGTTTCACAGGGTAACATGGTTGCCCATGTTAACGTGGGACATTGGTTTGAATGGGAACTGGTGATTACATTTGTCAGAGCAGTAAATCGCATGTGGAAATCTTTAATATGCAACACTAAAGCATCAGGCTTAAATGTGTCAACAATATGCCAATACTCTTAAATTACTTTTATTTATAAAAACAAAACAAAATACAATAGCTTGATACAGTTAATAATACAATTGTTACTGTTCACATTGAAGGTCTGTTTGTTTAGGGGTTGTGTATTTGCTAGCCATGCATACAGACCTGGGTTTAATTCTTTGTGAATGTTTGCATTTTTATTTAAATTGTTATATAAATCTTTTACTTTTCCAAGGAGTGCATGGCAATGTCGTATGTTTGACTACCCATGACACTGCCAAAAGATGATCTTTCAGAACAGTGCAATATTTCTGTTGGTGTCACGAACCCCGCTCCTCTGCCCCATCTCCGCTTCCTTGAGCACGCACACATGCACTCCGCGAGCGTGCTCGCTTCCCGGTCCCTCGCTCTGCCCCCTTGAGCTTGTACGCTCTTTTTCCTCCCTCGGGCTTCCACGACCGGTTTTGATATTACGAGCTCTCGCTCGTAAACTATCTCCCCCCTCTGGCTCACATGCCCGCTTCAGCCAGAACATTATGACCACCTGCACTCACGCGCTTCCAATCCCCACACATTAGTTTCACCTGCACTCGTCTCATCACCCGTCATTTTACACCTGCACTCGCACCTATATATATCACCATCCTTTCGTTTGTATCTGGTTGGTTATTGTATTTAGTTCCCCGTATCTTTGCCCCGATAGTCTCGTCTAGTTTTGACCTCCCTACTATTCTTCCTCTTAGCTTGCCAGCTCCCCTAGTTCCCCTGTCTTTGCTCCCACTTGTTATACATCCTGTTTACCCTGGCTTTGACCCTCGCTCCCCTCGACTACTCTCCCGGATTTGCCCCCTTTACTCTCCTTGATTCCCCGGCTTCCGACTCTATGCTTTCCCTGACCATTCTTCACTGGATTTGCACTGTTTTTGTACTGTTGCCTGCTCTTATACTAATAAAAGCAGTTTTTCTCCGACATTGTGACTGCCTCATCTTGTGTGTTTGTGTGCGGGTTACAGAATAACCAACCTAACCGAAGGCAGTCACAATGCACCCCACGGATTCGCGCAGCTCACTAGAGCGGATTTTCGTGGCATGTTCCGAGCGCGGATTTGCGGCTGGGAGAGATTACCACGCACTCACGGCCCAGGGACAGCAGGTAAGCACTTTGTTTGACTTTTGTCACCCTGTTCTGCCTGTGTCTGTCCCTGAGCCCGTTTATACTCCCAGCGCATTTCTGAGCGCCGTGAGCCTTCAACCCCCTGAGAGGTTTGACGGCTCTTTTGACGCTAACCTAGGGTTTTTTATGCGAGGCAGCGGTTGTGTAACTCATAACTCCGCCCTCGACATCATGGACCCAGCGGCCCAACTCATGGTTTTGCGTCAGGGGAGCCAAACCTTGGAGGCTTATGTTACTGATTTTTGTGCCCTGGCCAACCAGGTGAATTTTGATGAGGTGGTTCTGAAAGACATTTTTCAAGATGGACTGAATGAGCCAGCCTCATCATACATGCCTGGTGGTCACTGCTCTCTCAACCTGGCTCAGTTTATTGACCTCGCCCTGCTGTGCATTGGTTCCTCGTTTACTGTGGGGGAGGCAGATACTGAACCAGCGCTCTACACCACGGCCCCCGTCTCGAGGCCTACCACGGCCCCTGTCTCGAAGCCTACCACGGCCCCCGTCTCGAAGCCTACCACGCCCCCGTCTCGAAGCCTTACACGGCCCCCGTCTTGAAGCCTTACACGGCCCCCATCCTGAAGCCTTACACGGCCCCCGTCCTGAAGCCTTACACGGCCCTAGTCCGAAGCCTTACACGGCCCTAGTCCCGAAGCCTGACACGGCCCCAATCCCGAGGCCTGTCACGGCCCCAGCCTCGAAGCCTGGCACGGCCAGCGAGTCAACGCCCATGCCTGTCACGGCCCCAGCCTCGAAGCCTGCCACGGCCAGCGAGTCAACGCCCATGCCTGCCACGGCCAACGAGCCAGCGCCCACGGCCAACGAGCCAGCGCCCATGCCCGCCACGGCCAACGAGCCAGCGCCCGTGCCCGCCACGGCCAACGCCCCTGCCTGCCACGGTCAGCGAGCCAGCGCCCATGTCTGCCACGGTCAGCGAGCCAGCGCCTGTAGCCTCGACCGTCCCCATGGCCACATCCCCTGTTGGCCGAAGACGTAAGAGAAGGAAGAGGGCCCCTTCTCCCCAGTCTCGTCTTGTGCTCAAGACCGCAGAGATTCCCTCAGAGTCTTCCACGGCTCTGCCGGGTTCTGCTCCGCCCTCAGAGTCTTCCACGGCTCTGCCGGGTTCTGCTCCACCCTCAGAGTCATCCACGGCTCTGCCGGGTTCTGCTCAGCCCTCAGAGTCTTCCACGGCTCTGCCGGGTTCTGCTCCGCCCTCAGAGTCTTCCACGGCTCTGCAGACCTCTGCTCCGCCCTCAGAGTCTTCCACAGCTCTGTCAGCCTCTGCTCGCCCCTCAGAGCCCTCCCGGGCTCCGCCTCATGAGTTTCTCAGGGCTCCTCCTCTCGAGCCTCCCAGGGCTCCTCCTCTCGAGTCTCCAAGGGCCCCTCCTCACAAGCCTCCTAGGGCTCCTCCTCACGAGCCTCCCAGAGCTCTACCCCTCAAGTCCCTCAGGGCTCCCCCTCTTTCCAAGCTTCTCACGGCTTCGCCTCTCGAGTCTCTCAGGGCTCCATCCCTCGAGTCTTTCATGGCTCCACCCCTCAAGCCTCTGACGGCTTCGCCTTTCGAGTCTCTCAGGGCTCCATCCCTCGAGTCTTTCATGGCTCCACCCCTCAAGCCTCTCACGGCTTCGCCCCTCGAGTCTCTCAGGGCTCCATCCCTCGAGTCTTTCATGGCTCCACCCCTCAAGCCTCTCACGGCTTCACCTCTCGAGTCTCTCAGGGCTCCATCCCTCGAGTCTTTCATGGCTCCACCCCTCAAGCCTCTCACGGCTCTGCCCCTCGAGTCTCTCATGGCTCCACCCCCTCTCAAGCCTCTCACGGCTTCGCCTCTCGAGTCTCTCAGGGCTCCTCCCCCTCTCAAGCCTCTCAGGGCTCCCCCTCTCGAGTCTTTCATGGCTCCCCCCCTCAAGCCTCTCGAGCCTTCCAGGGCTCGGCCACTAGAGGCTCCTATGGCTCTGCCTCCCGAGCCTCCTACGGCTCCCCCTCCAGAGCCTCCTACGGCTCCACCTCCCGAGCCTCTCATGGCTCTGCTCCCAAAGACTCCAGAGCTTCCTAGGGCTCCGCCTCTCGAGCCTTCCACGGCTCCACCACCCGAGCCTCCTACGGCTCTGCTCCCTAAGACTCCAGAGCCTTCTAGAGATTCGCCTCCCGAGCCTCCTGCGGCTCCGCCTCCCAAGCCTCCTATGGCTCCACCTCCCCCGGCTCTGCCTCCAGAGGCTACCAGGGCTTCACTCCTGGAGCCTTCTACGGCGCCACCTCCCACGGCGTCACCTCCTTTGGCTCTGCCTCCAGAGCCTTCCAGGGCTTCACCTCTGGAGCCTCCTACGGCGCCACCTCCATGGGCTCCACTTCCTGAGCCTTCCAGGCCTTCGCCCCTAAAGCCCCCCTTGGCTCCACCTCCAGGGCCTTCCAGGCCTTCGCCCCTAAAGCCTCCTTCGGCTCCACCCCCAGAGCCTTCCAGGCCTTCGCCCCTAAAGCCTCCTTCGGCTCCACCTCCAGAGCCTTCCAGGCCTTCGCCCCTAAAGCCTCTGTCGGCTCCACCTCCGGAGCCTTCCAGGACCCCACCTCCAGAGCCACCTATGGTGCCGCCTCTGATGGCTCCGCCTTTCACGGCTCAGCCCGGACTGCCTGACCCTCTCCCTGTCCTGTGGCCTCTTCCCTGGCCTCCGGACCCTATTCCTGTCCGGTGGTCACCCTCCAGACCCCCGGACCCAGTCCCTGTCCTCCAGACGCCTTCCAGACCCCCTGACCCAGTCTCTGCCCTACGGCTGCCCCCTAGATCTCCCGACCACCCGCCTGTCCACTATGTTCCCCCTGACCTTACCTTGAACTGGCCGTGGACTGTTTCATTTCCCTTTGTACCTTCTATCCCCCTTGGACTGCCCTCATGTGTGTTTTGTGGGTTTTCTGTTCCCTCGAGCTTACACGCTCGTTCTACCCCCGCGAGCTCACACGCTCGTTCTGCTCCCTCGAGCTCACACGCTCGTTCTGCCCCCCGCGAGCTCACATGCTCGTTCTGCCCCCTGTGAGCTCACACGCTCGTTCTGCCCCCGCGAGCTCACACGCTCGTTCTGCCCCCGCGAGCTCACACGCTCGTTCTGCTCCCTCGAGCTCACACGCTCGTTCTGCTCCCTCGAGCTCACATGCTCGTTCTGCTCCCGGCGAGCTCACACGCTCGTTCTGTTCCCTCGAGCTTAACAGCCGAGCGCGGCCATCAGCAGCCGTCCGTTATAGAGGGGGGAGTACTGTCACGAACCCCGCTCCTCTGCCCCATCTCCGCTTCCTCGAGCACGCACACATGCACTCCGCGAGCGTGCTCGCTTCCCGCTCCCTCGCTCCACCCCTTTGAGCTCGTATGCTCTTTTTCCTCCCTCGGGCTTCCACGCCCGGTTTTGCTATTACGAGCTCTCGCTCGTAAACTATCTCCCCCCTCTGGCTCACATGCCCGCTTCAGCCAGAACATTATGATCACCTACACTCACGCGCTTCCAATCCCCACACATTAGTTTCACCTGCAATCGTCTCATCACCCGTCATTGTTTACACCTGCACTAGCACCTATATATATCACCATCCTTTCGTTTGTATCTGGTTGGTTATTGTATTTAGTTCCCCGTATCTTTGCCCCGCTAGTCTCGTCTAGTTTTGACCTCCCTACTATTCTTCCTCTTAGCTTGCCAGCTCCCCTAGTTCCCCTGTCTTTGCTCCCACTTGTTATACATCCTGTTTACCCCGGCTTTGACCCTTGCTCCCCTCGACTACTCTCCCGGATTTGCCCCCTTTACTCTCCTTGATTCCCCGGCTTTCGACTCATAATGGCTCTTCAGAATCATAATGGTTTGTTTGTTGTTTGAAAATTTAAAAAACCTTCTAAACTTTAGAAAATGTAGTTCATGCTTTCTCAGTATTTCATTAAATTATGTATACTGTACGCTGTAATTACTGGCTGTTGGATTCAGTTACAATTTTGATTCATCTATTTAAAACAATATAATAAATTGTGTCTGTGCATGTGATTTACAAAATTTTCAATAGACCTGTTAAAAATATATTATAATCTGCAGTAAAGATTAAAATGTATCCCGATTAATCAGGATTTGAACCCAGGTTGCTATGCTTAATACCAGTATGACTTACTGCTGGACGAGTGTCCCACCTATAATTATCCATTCACTTTGTTGGAAAAAGTTACTCAAACTATTAGTTCATCAAGCCATTATTCATAATAAAGAAACAAAAACAACTGAAAGTATATTATAGACACATATATACATATGCTGCTTTAGCGTTGCAAATAAAATAATTCAACATGTGATTTACTGCTCTGACAAATGCAATCGTCAGTTCCCATTCAAACCAAAGTTACACGTTAACATTGGTGTAACAGTGGGGCGTGGTCAAGTGCCCGTCCGAGAGAGAGAAGCGGTAAGGGCACTTACACCTGAGCTAAATTATGTCTAACACCTGTCTCTAATTCCAGTGAGCATGGGGAGAGCGGATAAAACAACCCACGCCACCAGCAGTCGAGAGAGAGAGTCTGGGGCTTGAACAATTGCAAAGCTGTATATGTGTAAATAAGAGTGTTAATGTGAAGCTGTAAGCTCAGAAGAGTTGACAATTAAAAATCCTTACCTGAGAGGAGTTACTCACCTTCCGTGTCCTCCTTCCAAACCCGTTACACTGGTGCCGAAACCTGGGATCTAAGTACGCCCATGTAGTCCTCCCAGTTGCCCGAGCTCCTCCAGTCCCTCGCCGGTATGCATCAGGCAAACCAACAATCCCTGATTGAGCTGCGCCAAGACCAGGACCGACGGTTCTTCGAGATCCTGCGGGCTCAAGCAGAGGACTGGCACACGATCCGGAGCCTCCTTAGCCAGGAGAGAGCCCCGGCCACAACCCCGGACATCCGCAGCCAGCTGTCACCCCCGCGCTTCTAAAATGGGGCCGGAAGATGATACCGAGGCCTTCATCGACCTGTTTGAGAGTGGAGATCTGGGGCTGGCCGCATGATCAGTGGGTGGCCAGGCTCCTTCCATTTCTCTCCGGGGAAGCCCAGCTTGCTGCCCAACAGTTGCCGTGGCTAATCTCCTGGCCTATGCGGACCTGAAGAAGGCTATCCTGCAGCGGGTGGGTCGCAGTGCGGAACAGTATCACCAGCTGTTCCGGTCCTTGAAGCTGGGGAAAAACGACCATCCGTTTGCATTCTCCCAGCGGCTCCGAGACGCATGCCAAAAATGGCTGCTGGTGGGGAATTGTGATGTCGGGAGAATGGTCGACCAGGTGGTACTGGAGCAGCTTGTTCGTGGACTGCCAAAGCGGACAGCGCCCGGCGTCGCTGGAGGAAGCTGTCCAGCTTGCAGAGGACCATTTGGTGGCATACCCGAGGGTGGAAGAGCCCTTTTCTCCCTCTCTCTCTCTTCCCCATCCCCCTGTGTGTTCCCCTCCTCCCTCTCACTCTGCTCTCTCCCCAGAGCCCGTTCCTGCCCTGTGGAGGCGAGGAGCTCCGCCAACGTGACCAGTTCCCCACACAAGGCGGTGGACATACCCCCCCTCCTCTACAGCGCCCCACCGCCCTCCCCCTCAGTTGGAAGTGTCCTCCGACACAGGTGCGGGTGTAAAGTCTGGACCGGCCTACTGGGGTTGCAGGGATCAATGCCCCGTGATGGAGCTGGGGACTGTGGTCCGGGTCCCCAACACCCCCTCAGGCTGCCCTCGACCAAGCCAGAGAGTACCGAATTCTGGTAAGGGCCAAGCAATCAAACCACGATCCACCAACGCTTGGTTCAACCCGAGGCATTGGGCACAGCTAAGATGGTGAGGGTGAAATGTGTGCATGGGGATATTTAAAAATACCCTGTGGTGACCCTGGTGATTACATGTTGGGGAACAAAGCATAGAGTGGAGGCCACGGTTAGTTCCCGCCTATCACCCATCCGCTGATTTTGGGGACGAATTGGCCTGAATTTAGAAATGTATTGAAGGGAATATGTGCGGATGGGTCCTGCGTAAAAGAGATGAGGTGTGATACGTGCGATGCTCTGACAGGAGAGGCGGAGCTGGGGCTGTCTTCATCGGCTCCACGTCATGATGACGTGAGGGGGGAGAGGCTGCGGCCCCTCCCATCCTTAGGGGATTTCCAGAAGGGGATTTCCCTTTCGAGCAGTCGCGAGACGAAACCTTCAAGCATGTCTTTGACCAAGTGAGAGTGTAATGGGTTTGTAAGGAGGACATGGAAAGCGAGTAACTCCTCTCAGGTAAAGATTTTTAACTGTCAACTCTTCTGAGCTTACAGCTTCACATTAACACTCTTATTTACCCATATACAGCTTTGCAATTGTTCAGGCCCCAGACTCTCTCTCTCGACTGCTAGTGGCGTGGGTCGTTTTATCCGCTCTCTCCATGCTCACTGGAATTAGAGACAGGTGTTAGACATAATTTAGCTCAGGTGTAAGTGCCCTCACCACTTCTCTCTCTCCAGACGGGCACTTGACCACGCCCCCGCTGCCACAATGGGCAACCATGTTACTCTGTAAAATGGTTATAATCGCTCTTAAACTGTCACATTCATAAGAACAGACATTGATAAAAAAAATTAATAAATAAAAATAAATTATGTGCAAAATGTATTTTCTTTGCTCCATGATAATTCACATGAAACGAATGTGCTGATAAGCCAAGTAAAATTATTCACGTGCACATGCACATCCCATCACAGTTGATCCATAACACCAGAATTAATCTCTTTTTTACATTCAAAGAAAAGTAACTGATAGAATATTAATTGAAATTTGAATCTATGAGTCATTAGTTATTGTGAGATAATATTAATATAGACCACGATCAGTCAGAACTACAGCCAAAAAAAAAAAGAAAATATTTAATTTGAGACACAGAGCATTAAAATGTTCCCAATGTAGTTGGCTCAGCCCACATGATTCAATTTCATATTTTCCCCTTCTTCTCCTCATGTCTTATTCACTTCGCAGTACTAAATTGCAGTTATTTTTATAGAACTGAAGTGGTTTTGTAACCTCACAGCTTCTGTGCTGGCCCTCCCTGCATTTATACTCAATCCAGTGTCTTGAGGAGTAAGTGATGCTGAGACTGATTGCTCGCTACAGAATTAGCAATATCAAGGGAGGGACCCCAGGGATCCATTGATGTGTGTTTGTCACCTTGGCATGTCCACTGCACAGAGGCATTAGCTCAAGCACTGCTGACCCTGCAGATCACACAACTTCCCACATGCATCATATCAAAGCTTGGAAAATCACTTTATCATTCTCAGACAGCCCTCAGTTTCTGATTGTTATGCATCCCCAATTTACTCTGAATACCTAAATGCTTTTCCAAAGCGCTTGTACACTGATAAAGAATTCCTGCAACTATGTGAGCATTCCCCAAACATGCAAATGGAAACTTGTGAGATATGAAGGTGTGGAAACTTAAGATAAAGATGATGATCATGGTGAAAATGATTATTTATTTACTTATGACACCATGATATTTTTGAGCCAACAACTGTGGATTACCTAAAGAAGACTAAGAGAGAGAGAAAATCAAGCAATCAAGACGCACTAGAGAATCAGACACAACAGCATTCAACAGCTTCACTTGCTGTGCCGTTTGTTCACAGGAAATTGAGTCAAAGCTTTGAGTAATTAAATGCAGCCAGGATAATGTGCTGTAGTAATGAAAGATGCAGAGGTCAATGGACATGCACTGCCTTCCTGTTCTTTTCCCGTTGTTCTTTTTTGTCAACGACCACATGCCTGAACACAGACCAACTCTCAGACTTTATTTCTGAACCCTGCCTCACCACAAGCCAGACAAACAGCGGCAGCACTCCGATTTCAATCAGCCAAACAAGAGAGCCAAACACAATAAAGAGTGTTTCTTACCTTCTCAGCCTTTCCTTAATAGACGACAAGGCTTTGGAATATGCAGGAGTGCTGCCAATGTTCCTAGACATTTTTTAAGTCACACTGAGACTATGTATGCTGCTTGCAATCCACCCCAGAACATACCGCTAGCTCCCAAGTCTGCCAGCCTGCTGCAGCTCAGGAGGAGTGTTCTGATTGGCCAGCTGCATGTACTGTCATATCCACACACACACACTCACACACACACACACACACACACTGAAAGTCATCCCTTATTTTTTCCCTCTCACATTTCCTATCCTTCTTTCTCTCGTCATTTCCCTTGCTTTACATCATTAACTATAGCTCTCTCAATTTATCTTTCAGTCTCCCTTTCTTTCTCTCCCTCCATCTGCAGTTCGGAGAGGCACACAGGTTCTCAGCACTGAGCAGTGCAGGCAATATTGGTTTAAGGCAATAATGTGGATCCAGAAGGACACCTAATTAATAATATAGGAGGAGCACGGGGTATGTGAAGCGTGTGCGGGAAGCCCCTCAAGACTGAAGGCCATTTTTTTCTTTTTTGGAGAGAAGGCTACCCAGTCAGCTCATAACATAAGAGAGGGCATGATGAACAGGGCGGAAGCTCTGTGGAAAGGTAAGATGAAAATGTGATGAAACAAAGGCCTTGAGGGAGAAGAAGGAGCTTTATGTACCACAACTCCAAGTCATCAAACCCTCCTCTTACTCTCAGAGCACATCCATCATTTACCTTCAGGTCTCCCCCATCCTTTCAGCCTCTGCAAAGGTTGATGATTTATCTTTTTGACTCCATTTATTTATTTAAATTGTTCCATATTCTCAGCTCTGCTGGCATCCTTGCAGGGGAACTAGAGGTTGGGTTATGGAAAATGGAGCTGCCTCGCACTTAGTTTATGATGTTAAATGCCATCATTTAAATTACGCACAATCATGTTGATGGAACTTTGTGGTTTACCATAGACAAAATACTGTAAGGAGAGGAGATGGACCACTAATTTACAAGTGAATAGTAGTAGTAGTAGTAGTAGTCCTTTATTGTCACATAGTAAACCAGTGAAATTGGCCATCGACCTATTTCACTGAATAGGATAAATCATGATGCTTAATATGATGGCTGTAGTCCCGCCTTATTCTAGCCAAACATGATCACAGAAACTTGACATGTTGCTACCAAATGTTCCGGTATCCAGACATCGACTGTATTCTGCTGATTCAAAGGTTGCATCTTACTACCATGGCTGTATAGTGCAAAACAAAACAACAAATCTGAAACACAAAATAACAATTCAAAGACTCAACAACAAATAATAAAACACAATGGCAGATCCGAAAACAAAGTAAAAAATCAGAAAGCACAATATGGAAATATGGAAGCAAAACAACAAGTTATAAAACACAACTGCAAGTCAGAATATAGAAAAGCAAGACAGAAAACACAACAACCAGGCAGAAGAAATGGAAAGGGTAAGTACCATAGCATCTCACCTTTTGAGAGTGGGGATGATGCCTAGCCCTTTCTTCATGATTGATTCACTGTCCACTTAGTTATTATTTCAAAAGCCATGGCAACATCTTAGTGAGTGAAGAACTGAGTCATTTGGTGTGGTTTCTCACTATGCAAAACTGTAACAGGATACTTTATAACACAGACAGTATAAAAACGAGCGGGATAAAGTTATGCTTGTAAGGGACCATCTAAAAATTCCACAAACTGTGCTAAAACATCAGTTGTACACAAGCATTAATTCAACTGACTCATCTCTAACTAACTAACTAACTAACTAACCAAACACTGTTTTTTTCCTATCTTTTTTTTTAAGTTACATTCTAAAGGTTGCAGTATGCTGCCAGTGTGATGGCTGAATTGCTAAATATGAAGTTTTGCCAGCATGTCCAATTATATGTACGAAGTGATCAATAATTTTTGAAAAACAAAAGTTCACCAAGATATTATTTTCACATTCTAAAGGTTTTAGTAGGTAGTTGTATTCACTGCTAGTGAATAGCCTGGATAATTTCAGGTAAGATTTTCAAAATTATACAAAAACAGATTTAAAAATTAGTATTTTTTTATTTATAAAACAATTAAATCCATAAAATAAGTTAAACATTCACACCAATGGCAGCTTTCTACAAACTTTGGAATGTGAAAATAATTTCTTGATGATTTTAAATGATCTAAAATATTGAAATAATTGAAATAATAGAATAGAATAATGTAATTATTCTCATAAATGGAACTGACAATCACGTTGTGAGTCTGGACAATCGTGAATAAGTTGTGCCATCATTCAGAGTTTATGAAGCTGCTCTGGAGAAACTGCGCCGGCTGCGCTAGGTGGCTGCTCTGAAATCGCTCTCATGGTACTTTGATGGCAAACTTCACAATGACGCAGCGATGGCACCATCAAAAGTCAGACAAAAATTCTAACCGACATGCACTGCTTCAAGTCCAGTGCTGATCAGTCTGCACAGCGCTACATGAAGTCGAGCACACCTAAGGTTACATATGTAACCAAGGCGTTCCCTTTCATAAGGACTCTGCACTGCATGATGATGCAATGGGAACGATATACCATCACGCCAAGCAAACATTAGCTACTAATTGTTTTAGCCCGTGTGGCAAATATACAGCGGCACACAAGCAAGCTTAAAAATAATAACTATGACTTTACTAATGTTCCAACAGAGAGAACCTGGGACGCAGGAGTCAAACCCTTGTCCAAATCTTTTTTAAAAAGATTTTTAAAATCTGACAAAAGTCATATTTATTATCATTGAGTTTCCTTTCAAATGTTTTAAATTTTCCCGAAGGTTATTGTGATGCCAATCCTTTTTATAATCATGTTATTAAAATGACAAAACATGCCCTTTTTGAGCAGGAATTTGAAGAGGTCTTCAAAACAAAGACTCATAAATCACCTTTCAAAAAGAGGGAGAATTTGAATTTGTTAAGACACTTCTGATTAGGTAGAATTCACAGAAAGAATTAAAAGGCCATGCCTGACCTCACCCTCTCTCTCTCTTCTGTGCTCTCTTTTGCTCGTCTCCAAAATGTAACCTCTCTCTTCAGAACTCAGAGTTCCAAGGATATATCATCACATTCGTCATCCATCCGGCAACCCCACGTTCTTCATTGTAACTTCAAGACCGTCAAACAAGCACAAAGACCTCCCTGAACCAAACAAAAGGACTTCAAATTCCAAGAAACATAACACAAGTACAATTAAAAACTCAAATATAGGCCTTTTAAATAAAGTGTTGAAGAGTTTTTTCAGGCTAATAGTCTATAGACTCAACACCCATTCTTTTTCCTCTTTTACAGTGAATTTCCATTAATTTCCTGTCAAAAATCATTCATTGACCTGTGTTCATGCTTTTCTATATGTTTTAGTTTAGTTCTAT
The DNA here is from genome assembly GCF_025860055.1 of Xyrauchen texanus. Lineage (NCBI taxonomy): Eukaryota > Metazoa > Chordata > Actinopteri > Cypriniformes > Catostomidae > Xyrauchen > Xyrauchen texanus. The sequence goes on along the minus strand of NC_068284.1, from coordinate 26,978,123 downwards.
GTTGTAGATTAGTCAATAATTTTTGTTTGCATTCAAAAGAGAAGTTGACTGTGATATACTCTCATAAATAATTGGTCTCTTGAACTCTATGATCCAAAACCTGCACTCATAAATAGTATTTCAATATTCTTGTGATGTTATTTTCAATGGCCTTGATAGTAATATTGCTAATATTTAAGAATTAACATACATCACATCAACTCAGCTCTGGCCGCAGGTTGATTAGACATTGACTAGTTAAAATACATTTTTGTGGTAAGCAACAATATTCCACAAATGCTGTTGATTGTGCTTAACTTGTATTGAACCCAGAACACTACTTTAATAACTCTGGCTCGAAATCCATAAACAAAGGATTGATCGACAGGACATGTAAATCACAAACCCTCTCGAACAATGCCAGTGCCCAAAGCAGGGCAGTTTTAAGAGTCAGAAACGTATCAGAACTGCACTTGAGAGGAATTCTAACACTACAGATAAATCCCCTGAAGGGAAGTGGACAGGACTAACAAGGTCTAATTCTGCAAACTCCACAAATAAATTAAGAGACAAGGAAATGGCTACTGATATATATCATATTCACAAGCACGTGTTCAGTTGCTATAGTGGCAACATAACCTTTAAGCATTGCCGGGGCAACCCCAGCCCCAAAAATGCTCCAACTCCAGCACCAAACTAATAGGGCAGTGAACTGAATCTTCACTTTGCGTTGAACACCAGGAGGCAAAAATACACATATATAGCCTTCTCTTTGATAGGGCTCTAGCATTCAGAATGGTATCATGTCCATTCTGACTGGAATCTGCCAGGGCATCCCCTCCAGGAGAGAGACCAGAGTTGAAAAACATATGTGAGATGGCCAATATGGTGCCACAAATAGGAGTTGAACTTGATCCTCCCAAACCCTCTACAGAACTGTCTGCAGCAGGTTGATTGGCAGAATTGCATTGAGACGCACTGTCGTCCATTGATGTGCCAGCGCATTGGTGGCAGTCATTTCCTCATCCAGTTGGACAATATAACGGTGATATCTTACAATGCTGTTCGCCTGTGCAAAATACAGGAGAGAAACTGAGCTTAACTGGGTTCTGATAACGGTTTGGGCACTCCAAGTCCCTCCAAAAGGAAACTGTTCATAAGGTCTCATAACACATCACTATGATGCTGTGAACTCTTTATTTACTATCAGATTTACTAAGACCTGAATCAGTACAATAATAAAGTTATTCACTTTAACTTACCTTGGAGTAAGGTGTCTTTGCTGATGTTATACATGTTAATTTGGTAATGAGGGCTGACACCGTCAGTGTGCTCTTCTCAAGATTTTTTTTTAAAGAAAGAAAAATACTGTTAGATCATTTTGTACAGAAAGAAATGACATAGACACTCAGTGGTATCAAATCCCTCTTCAACGTTTATTTGTTCAGCATTCTGTTATATGGTCCAGAAAACCACATTCCACTGGACCCTCACCAATGAAATAGTTCTTTACCTTATATGGGGGTGACATACATGTTTGAGCTACGTGTGAAATGTGAGAGTAGAGAGAAAAAAAACACATTCCTAAAGAACACATCCTTTGAACAAGGAGCAGCTTTGCTATGTGATGACACAGCAAGCTACATCACCAGATAAGTTGTTGAGAAGCCTTAATTATTCCACAAATAAACAGCATGTATGCTCTCTAGATACTTCATGACACTACAACAAGTGACTCAGCAACAACGTTTACATTTTTTTTCAGATAATTTCTAAACAATTCAACTAAAAAATTAAACACACACTACTCCTTTAGACCCTTTTTGAAAAAAAAAAAAAATACAAATGCTTGTCAGAGAAATGGCGAATGGTAACAGTTGCTAAAATACAGTAGAATTGTTCAGAAAAGCTTTTAAGGTGAGGCTTAGTGAAGGGTCAATTGAATGAATGCTTGCACACCACGGATGTTTTAGCACAGTTTATGGACTTTTTAGGCGGTCCCTTACATGGGTGGATATCATTTTTATAACTAACTTTATCCTGCTTTATCTTTTTGTTCTCTGTGTTCTGAAGTATCCCATAAGTGTTTTACTGTGTGAGAAATTACTCCAAATGATTCAGTGCTTCAGTTAGTGAACTTTTGACATGGATTTTAAAATAATCGCTAAGAGGAAAGTGAACCAGTCGTTAAAAAAAGGGATGGGTATCATCCGCATAGCCAGTCAGTTGAGAAGATATAATACCTACCTGTGAAGGACTCCACAAACAGAAGGGAAGGAGGACACAAGGAAGCAGGTTTTTCCAGATTCAGGTAAGGCTTTTAATCGCCCACTTCAATGCTTTACAGCTTCACAAACTCAACAGTTTCAGAGACACATTAGCTTCACAAACATCAACACATCAGCTTCCACGAGCACTGTAGGCTACCTTGTGCCAGACTATCTCTCCCTCTCTGCTGGTGGTGTGGCCGTTTAGATGCTGCTCTCTCCATGCTCACTGGAATTAGAGACAGCTGTCAGACATAATCCAGCTCAGGTTCAAGCACCCTTACCGCTTTCCCTCTCTCCGGACGAACGCTCGACCATGCCTCCACTGCCACATATCCCCAACGCCTGACTCAGGCTGGGGACTATCCGGCCTGTCTACCACTCCCCCCATTTCTAGAAAGGATGTTGGTGACAACCATCTGCACCCCCGATCTGTGGACCACCTTGAATTTAAAGGGCTGGAGAGCAAGATACCACCGGGTGATCTGTGTGTTGGTATCCTTTATGCAGTGAAGCCATCGGAGTGGAGTGCGATCTGAGCAGAGGGTTAAGGCCCGCCCAGCATGTAGTAACGGAGAGTGAGGCTGCCCACTTGATGGCTAGACACTCCTTTTCCACGTGCTGTACTTTGTTTCCCTTAAGGAGAGCTTGCGGCTGATGTACACCACCACCCTCCACCTCCTACGAGAGTATGGCCTGAAGTGTCCATCTGCAATACGAAAGGGACAGAGAATGTGCATATAAAAGCGCCCCCCCTCAAAGTGTGGCTTTACTGTGTAAACGCATGTTGGCACTGCCCTGTACACTGAACCAGGTCTGGAGCTCCCTTTTAGTGAGATCAGTCAGTGGGCTGGTGATATCCGAATAATTAGGCTCAAGCCTCCTATAATAGCCAGCCAGCCCCAGGAACTGTCTCACCCCCTTTTTGGTCTAGGGTCTCACGCAGGTCGCAATCGCCGCAGTCTTGTCAATTTGGGGACGCAACTGGCCGTGACCCAAGTGGAACCCCAGATAATCTACCTCCTCCCACCCAGCCACACACTTCTTGGAGTTTTCTTTGAGCCCCGCCCATAGCAGCAAAATCAGAGCCACCCCCTGCCAATCATTACTATAAATGATGAAGTCATCTAAATAGGCAGCGGCGTAAGCCGAATGTGTTCTGAGGATTCGGTCCATGATGCACTTAAACATGGCTGGAGCCCCAAACAAACTGAATGGAAGCGTAAAAAATTTGTGTAATCCAAAAAGTGTGGATAAGGCTGTTTTTCACTGGAAATTGGTGTCAAGGGGGATTGCCAATAACCCTTTGTCAAATCCAATGTCGAATAAAATCGAGCAGTGCCCAACCGATCGAGAAACTCATCAAGAAGAGGCATTCCATTAACTTTTTATAATCCTCACAGACCCGTACAGAGCCGTCGCTCTCAGGAACTAGAACAACTGGCTGGACCAATCACAGTGGGATTCCTCTATTACCCCCATATCAAGCATTGCATCCAATTCTTCCTGAAATATATTATTTTTGTGACTGCTCTAATGGCCCGACGAGGTCCATGCCAATTCTCTAGAAGGGGACCTTGATCAGTGGAAGGTGGCGCAATGGCGCTTTTGGGGTGGCTGGTGTATTCAATGCCCAGCCAATAAAAATGGGTTATTAGTCGGTTCAGTTTTTTCTTTCCCCTAAGTAACCCACCATCGGATTATAATGAGTTGCCTGGAACACCATTTCCCAGCGGCTCTGCAGTATTAAGTGCTGGATTAAATCTTCCTTGGTTTAAGCATCCTGCATCACTCTACACATCCACTCATTTATAAATGTGAAATAGGGATATGAAAGTGCGACATCTGGCCGGAGCTAATGACCATCGATCACTCTCACTTGGTCGAAGGCGTCCTTGAGGGTGTCTGCTCCAAAGGAAATCCCCTGAGGATAGGAGGGGCTGCAGCCTCTCCCCCCTCATGTCATCCAGACATGGAGCTGAGGAAGATGGCCCCGGCTCCGCCTCCCCTGCCAGAGTTTTGCACACTTCACATCATGTTGCTTCGCTTTTGAGGAGGACCAATATGTATGCCCTTTAATACATTTCTAGTTTCAGGCCAATTAGTTCCCAAACTCAGCGGTTGTGTGAGGTGGGAACTAACTGTGGCCTAAAAGGGTCACCAGAGGATAGTTGTGAATATCCCCATGCACACACTTCGCCCTCACCTTACAGCTGTGCCCAAAAGCCTCATGTTGAACCAAGCATTGGTGGATAGTGGTTTGATTACAACTCGTGTCCACAATGCTTTGTGATTACCCCCCTTGACACTTACCGGTAGCCGGTACGCTCTGGCCCGGTCAGAGGCAGCCTGCAGAGTGTCGGGACCCGGTCCACCATCCCCAGCTCCATCACAGGGCATTGATGCCTGCACCTGCATCGGCGGACACTTCCACCTGAGTGGGAGAGCGGCGGGGCACTGTAGATGCTGTGGGTGGTGCAAACCCCTGTGCGCAAGGACCTGGCCTCAGTGCTGGGGCTGCTCGCCTCTGTGGAGAGGGGGAAGAGAATGGGGAATACACAAAGGGAGGGGAGAGAGAGAAGGAGGGCTCTTCCGCCCTTGGGTTTGCCACCATATGGTCCTCCGCCAGTCGGATAGCTTCCTCCAGCGACGTCGAGTAGTGGCACTGGACCCACTCTGCCGTTCCTGTTGGCAGTCGATGGATTAGCTGCTCCTGCACCACCTGGTCGATCACTCCCACTACATTGCAATCCCCCAGCAGCAGCCATTTCCGGCATGCATCTCGGAGCCATTGGGAGAAAGCAAACAGACGGCCAGTCTTTTTCAGTTTCATGGATCTAAAAAGTTGGCAGTACTGCTCTGGACTGTGGCCAACCCGCTGCAGGATGGACCAGGTCTTCATATCCAGGAGGTTAGTTACAGACAGTTTTTGAGCAGCAAGCTGGGCTTCCCCGGACAGCAACGGAAAGAGACTGGCCACTCAATGGTCACGTAGCCAGCCCCAGATCTCAGCGGTGCACTCGAAAAGATTGAGGAAGGCTTCTGGGTCGTCTTCTGCCCCATCGTCAAGAGCATGGGTGGGGCAGGGGGCTGTGGTTGTCCGGGGTCGTGGCTAGGGCTCTCTCCTGGCTGAGAAGGCTCTGGATCGCATGCCAGTCCTCAGTTTGAGCTTGTAGGATCTTGAAGAACCGGCAAAGCTCAAGCAGGGATTGTTGGTGGGACTGGTGTAGGCCGGCAAGGGACTGGAGGATCTCGGCCAACTGTGAGGACTCCATGGGGCATACTTCCTCCAACTTCAAACCTGGGTTTTCAGCACCAATGTGAAGGATTTCACAAACAGAAGGGAAGGAGGACACAGGGAAGAGGGTATTTCCTGGTTCAGGTAAGACTTTTAATCAGCCACAAAAAATGTTTTACAGCTTCACAAAATCAACAATTTCAGAGGAACATAGGCATTAAAACTCATTAGCTTCATAAACATAAACACATTAGCTTCACTAACATAAACACATCAGCTTCCACGAGCACTGTAGGCTCCCTTGTGCCAGACTCTCTCTCCCTCTCTGCTGGTGGTGTGGCACTCTCCCCATGCTCACTGGAATTAGAGACAGGTGTTAGACATAATCTAGCTCAGGTGCAAGCACCCTTGCTGCTTTTCCTCTCTCCGGACGGACACTCGACCACGCCCCGCTGCCACGCTACCCTTTCAGTTTTGACTAGCTGTTTTCTGATTTGTTATTAAGCACCTGCCCCACACAGCAGGGCTATTACCCATATCTATTATAAATATTGGGGGGTTGACATGTGGTGGTTATGGCCCTGACTCCAATAGTCTGGTGGAAACACAGACTATTTAACACAAATTAAAGTGAAACTGCTATCCCAAATGTTGCTGCAATAGCATAGTGTTTAAAGATGGTGTGGATGAGTGTTTATCAAGCAGACTCCAGGTTCAATTCTCCCCTTTTTCCCACTATTTTCTATCCTGTCTCCACTCCATTTTCTTTAGTACTACTTATAATAATAAATAAAAATGTTTTTGCTCATTTGTAAAAAAATAAATGCAATTACTATAATCAGTCGAGCATTATACATGTAAAGCTGTAACGAAATTATAAAAAATTAACGACCAGGTGTCAAGTTTATGCTGTGGTAAACACAGACTTGCCAGATAATTTTGAAAATAAAGCTCAGCACACACCAGCTGTTGGTGGAGAGGAGAGAGTAGAGTTATAGAGCCAATTCAGGGATGGGGATTATTAGGAGGCAATGATTGATAAAGGCCAATGGGGGGACTTTGGCCAACACAGCAGGGTTACATCAGATTAAAAAGATGACTAACTATTAGGAACATTTCTTATGATGTTTGTGAAGTCAACCACAAGACAGAAATGGAAGGTTGATGGAACAAATTAGATCAATGCTCTGCAAATTGTTGGAAAAAATAATTTATGCACTTGGATGAATCTTATGTCAAAATCCTAGCTGGAGTTTGGGAGGGGGGAGTGGATGTCAAGCATTAGTGAAGGTGAAGAATGAACATATTCAGTCACATATTTGAAATTTGACCTTTATTACCTCCCTTGTGCAACCATTTAAAAACAAAAATAATTCTAGTAGATTGTGGCAGGGTGGAGAGCCGGGTTGTGATTATACACACCCGGTCCCTTATCAGGCTAATTAAGCCTCCGAGAGGGATAAAAGCTGATGGAAGACGGTGGTGCGACCAGAGAGAGATAGTTTACGGACTTCTCCGTCGTGTATGTTTTGTATTTTCAAGTTTATCATTAAAAATATTATTTATATTGCCAAGCCAGTTCTCACCTCCTCCTTTCCATTGAACACCTTTACATAGATTTATTAAATTTTTTTTGTTTTTAACAATAAAAAATTATATCCACAGAAACCAAAACTGGCACCTAATTGAACTCACAGTGAACCTAGCTGTTAAAATCTCTGGATATAGCCAAAACATTTCAAGACTACTGAGTCTGCACAACTGAGTATCCATTGACTAGAGTGGAGTCTGAAAATGCCTGTGAGAGAATTATCATCTTTGAAAAACGGCGTCTGAACTCACAATGCAAAGGGCACAAAATGCAGGCTACATTCCATTGACAAAAAGGCTCTGATTTTTCAGTTCTGTCATAATTTAATCTCATGTTATTCCAAACTTGTATGACTTTGTAATGTGGAACAAACACACTCACATACACAAACCATTAAATATGTTTAATAAATATTGTTATCTTGTTAAAAATTGTCAGGTTTAGGGGTGAGATTAGTGGCTCAAAAGTGTCCATATTGCATGTTTACTGTAAATGTATATTTATGAATACCTACAAATACTAACTAGATGAGGCTGCACTTCCCTCCTGTACTTCTCCAAAAATGTGTAAAATTAATCCAGTAATCCTGATAAGACATGCATGTTTATAGGTTCTAACATGAACTGTCATCCCCAAAAGAGAGAAATGTTTTTCAATAACTATGACACATACAATGATAAATAGTTACTCATAACAAATATATGTATTTTGTCATAAAGTTTATTGTGACTCCAAACAAGTCCTCATTTTCAAAACTGATGGCCTGCCTCTTTTTCCATTACTCTTAAGTAAATTATCTATGGTCTCTTGACTGTGGGCTTGAGACTTTAAGTAAAAGACCATCCAAATTTTAATGACATGCTTTTACTTTTCCTTTTTATCTATTCAAATATCCAGACACGTAACAGGATGTATTATGTTTGTGTAAACAACTATGAGTAATAAATGTGTCAGCATTATAATGCAGTAAAGGTGAATGCATTATAGGAAAGTCTAGTGACCTGATGTTATTCTAGGAACTGTATTAAAGAGCAGTGAAGACCATTTATTAACATGTTCTTAAGTGGGAATGAACTCTGTTTGAACAGTCCTTGCCATAAAGCTTTAACAGTCTTACATTTAACCCATTTCTCCCTCTGACATTTAGCTAAAAAGTAACTTCTGCATTTCAAGAAATTTTTCAAAAGTAGATTCAGAACAACTATGAATATGTTTTTGTTTATAAATAATAATAATTATAATAATACAACTATTTAACCGACAAATGTACTGAGGGCAAGTTTTGACAAATATAATTAAAAAATATTTGAATATGTTAGCACAAAATAAGCATACAAATACAAATGCATGGCTGAAAAAATTAAAAACAAAATATTTCCTTTCTCTCCATTAAACTGTATATGGTTAATGATCTGTGCTGCCAAGACAGGAGTGAGAACGCATTAACTCCAAACCAGATTAGGCACTTAGTCAATTCACTCACACTTTAAGGGTGAATAGTGTTTTTATTTGTTTGTTAGTCTTATAAAATACTATTATCTGCATGTTCCCAATTTATTGAGATTTTAACTGAATTAAATAAATAAATTCAATCTGATAGTAATGGAGACATCTCATATCATAATGTAAGTTATATAAATAGCCCTTTTTGTTGCACATAAGTATAGTGGATAGTACTGTATCTCTTTCTGCCAATTGGGTAACCAATTGGTTAAAGATCTTGCCTTATAGGTTTTCAAACATTTAAGGGGTTGATGTTACCCCTGTGCCATTGCACAAGGCAATTAATCCCAGGTTAACTCTAGGGGTTCCTGTAATATGGCACTGTTCTGTATTGACAACTAGCATGTTTAGGGAAGCAAAGATGTGAAGTCAAATGTTGTCCCTGATTTAAATGATTTCTCAAATCCCAGCTTAACATATGGAGTCAAAAATAAATAAGCCATCCATAGGTTGATCTGTAGGTGTATCACATGTGCCACTGTCTCTGTGGTGCTTCTAAGACCAGGGGTGGTTCTAGACCATTTTGACAGGGGGCCAGGGTGGGGCCGGGTGTGCTTGTAGGGGGGCAACTGTATTATACCTTAAATGTCCTCTGTACTCATATACAATTTTGTTTTGTTGTTTTAATATTTGAAGACATGTAATTTTTGAACAGTGATTTGTTTACTTTCCTGCGGGAGGCTTTCGGGGAACGGCGTAGTGGGACTCAATTGTTGCAAACATTTTTGGAAGGGGAAGATCTTAGAAATTTCTCTCATGCTCTCTCTCGCCTTTTAAGCTCCATCACAAAGCAATCCCAGGGTGGCTTGTCTAACGAGCAGGGGATTTTGCGGGATCAGTTTGTGAAGGGTGTGCGAGACGGCACGTTAAGGCCAGAGCTGCGTAAAATAATCAGAGAAAAGCCCCACTTGACCCTGCTTGAGATTCGCAATGAGGCTATTCTTTGGTCCATGGAAGAAAGCAGGCCGAGTAGCGAATAGTCGACCAGTCCATTCAAAAGTGCTAAGTGAAACTGGAGGTACTTCTGTAGGGTCTGAGAATCAAACATCGACTGTGTTGAATGATATTTTGCAGGTGATCTCCTGGCAGGACAAGCGAATATGTGAGCAAGAGCAGACCATTTCAGAGCTCACTAAGGCGGTCAAAGAGTTGACTGCACAACAGTCAGTGTCTGTTCCTCAGAATTTTGTACCCTCGTCAATGTCTCCTCCCAGGTTTACAGAAGATGGAGAACCTATCTGTTTTAGGTGCAATGGGGTTGGGCATATCGCTAGACGTTGCACCGTGAGACGTTGCGCTGAAGACCCAAGAGTGTTGCCAGGTCTACCGAAGGGCAAAAAAAACATGGTCCATCTGTTGCACTGAGTCAAGCTACACAAGGGGTAGTCTCTGGTTCACCACCTCAGGGAACTAGTCGGGACAGGTTCCTTGAATGGGCTGTCGGAATGTGCCTGATGGTGGACCTGAAAATCAAGGGTGTGCCAGTGTCATGCTTGTTAGACACTGGTAGTCAGGTCAGCACTATTAATGAGGGGTTTTTCCGAGAGCATCTATTTGGGGATGAGAGTGATGTGTTGTCTACCTCAGGCTGGCTGAAAATCATAGCAGCCAATGGTTTAGACATTCCCTATTTGGGTTACATGGAGCTGGATATGGATGTTATGGGGATGACCCTTCCTGGATGTGGTTTCTTGATTGTTAAAGATTGTCCTAGTCCATCGTCTGTGGCCGTGCTCCTTGGAATGAACATTATCAGTAAGTGCCAACAGATTGTTCACGCTGAATTTGACACCACGCTGGGTGGTAGGCTTGATTCTGACTGGAGGGCAGTCTTTCAGCAGGTACAATCAGTTGAGTTAGTTGAGTGAGTTTCATTTGCTCGGGTCATGGGTAAGACTCCTGCTCATGTGCCTGCTTGGTCGGCAGCCACCGTCCTGATTAAGGGGATGAAATCCAGTAAAAAGGATGGTTCTGCATGGATGGTAGAACCAGTAAATACGCCCTTACCAGGAGGTTTGGTTGTAGTACCTACCTTGGTCACATCAGAGTTACCTGTGTGTCCAGTGAGAGTACTTAACTTGTCTCAGGAAGACCTTTGGCTGCTGCCTAGGGCCCGTCTGGGTATACTGTCTCCGGTAGATGGTTACAGTGCGGGTTCGTCCTGCAAAGTGAGTCTAGGGGTCTAGGTCATTGTTCTTGGGTTATACAGATAGGGTTCAACACGAGATACATGTGACTGATGATGTACCAGTGAACCAGCCGTACTGACAAATTCCACCAAATCAGTACCAGGAGGTCAGGGAGCACATCACTAAGTTGCTAAAGAAGGGTGTCATTCAAGAGAATGTGAGTGCTTATGCCTCGCCTGTGGTACTGGTGCGTAAAACCGATGGGTCGCTACGGTTGTGCGTAGATTATCGAAAGCTCAACACCAAGATGAGGTGTGATGCATTTCCGCTACCCAGGACTGATGAGAGCTTCGATGCCCTCAGAGGAGCGGAGTTTTTCTCAACTGTGGACTTGGCATCTGGGTATCATCAGATCGCAGTGAGTGACAGAGATAGGGCTAAGACGTCATTCAACAACACCTTTTTGTTTATTTTAGTACCAGAGGATGCCGTTTGGGGTCTGCAATGGACCATCGACCTTTCAGTGGCTCATGCAGTCTGTAATGAGCGATTTGATCTTTCAGGTGTTGATAGTGTACCTAGATGAGATTTAGCTGTTTTCACAGACATTTGAGGAACACCTGGAAAGAATAGAGATGGTGCTGAAATGGTTGGAAGAGACCAGTTTAAAGGTCAAGCTGGGGAAGTGTCGTTTTCTCCAAGACTCGGTGCGTTTCCTTGGCCACCAGGTGTCGGTGCAAGGTATTTCTCCTGATCTTGACAAGGTTGTTGTGGTCAGAAATTGGAAGACCCCAGAAACTGTCAAGGAGCTGAGGTCATTTCTAGGGTTCTGCAGCTATTATAGGAAGTTTATCAAGGGCTTCTCAAAGATAGCTGGACCCTTACATGACCTGGTGAATGCCTGCTTGCGGGAAGGCAGGTGTGCAAAGAGTGGTCGTCACTTTAGTTCTGGTTGGTCTGATGAGTTTGATCGTGTATTCAATCAGTTAAAGTGGAAGTTGACGACAGCACCTGTACTTGGTTTCTTGGATTTCACTTGTCCTTTCATCTTCAAAACCGATGCAAGCCAGAATGGCTTAGGGGCCATCCTAACTGAAACAGGTTCTTGAGAGGAGGGTCATCGCGTACGCGAGCAGAAGGTCGCGTAACGCCGAGAAGAACGATCGCAATTACAGTAGCATGAAGCTCGAGCTACTAGCCCTTAAGTGGGCTGTAGTCGAGAAGTTTCGTGGCTACTTACTTGGGTCTCGGTTTGAGATGATTACAGATAATAATCCGCTTTGTCACTTGCAAACTGCCAAGTTGGGAGCGATTGAGCAGAGATGGGTAGCTCAGCTGTCTGTCTTCAACTTTGAAGTGAAGTACAGGCCAGGCAAGAGTAATGCTGCAGCTGATACTCTGTCTAGGCAGGAGTTTGCAGGGGAGCCTGAAACTAGGGAACAGCTGGTCGAGTTTCAGAAAAGCGACCCGTTCTGGGTGAATTTAGAGGGTTCTGGGACAGGAAAAAGTCTCTGTTCAGGTCTGTGAAGTGCCTTCTGAAGCAGTGGAGCCTCATAAGAGAACAGAATGGGTTGCTGTATTGAGTAGTAGACAACCCTTCTGAGGAGAGCTGCAGGCAACTGTTGTTGCTGGGTTGTTTAAAGGTACAAGTGCTGCGGAGCATGCATGACGATATGGGGCACCAGGGCATCGAACGGACCTTGGGGTTGTTGAAGGGTGTTTTTGGCCTGGTATGCATGAGGATGTGAGGAATGGGAAAAGAAGTGCCAGCATTGTATCCTTACCAAGATGCCTCAGCCCAAAATCCGTGCCCCGGTGAGAGCATTTTTGGCTTCCAGACCCTTGGAATGATTGCGGTGGACTTTACAGTCCTAGAGCCGGCTTCTGATGAGCGTGAAAATGTTTTGGTTGTTACTGATGTTTTCACAAAGTTTACACAGGCTTTTCCCACCAAAGACCTAAAGGCCGATGCCACTGCAAAAACCCTGTTGAAGGAGTGGTTAATGAAGTACGGTGTCCCTGAGAGGTTGCACTCTGATCAAGGTCGAAACTTTGAGAGTGAAATAATTGCTGAGCTGTGCAGACTCTATGGTGTCAAGAAGACCCGTACCACCCCTTATAGGCCACAGGGAAATGTCCAGTGTGAACGGTACTACCGAACACTTCACAATCTGCTTTGTACGTTATCGCCAGAACGTAAACATCGTTGGCCTGAGTACTTGCCGGAGTTAGTCCATGCGTATAATGTGACTCTGCATGCTACTACAGGGTTTCCCCCATATTATCTACTTTTTGGGGTACAGCCACATCTGCCCATTGATGTGTTGTTGGGTACTGAGGAGGTCTCGGAGGGGAGACAATATTGGTTGTCTGTTCATTAAGAGAGGCTGAGATATGCCCATGAGAAAGCTAGGGAGCACTCAGAGGAGAAAGCTCTAGAGAGAGTGACTCGTCTTAATGAAAAGACATTTTGTCCCAAGGTCAGTGTGGATGTATCTGCGCCAGCAGCCTCAAGGCAGGAATAAGATTCAAGATGCCTGGAGCCTGATCGTCTACCGCGTAGTTGAGATAGTAGGCACAACTTACACTGTTGAACCTTTGGAGGGAGGGCCCTCGAAAAGGGTTCACAGGTCGGAGCTGCATCCGGGTGCCATGCCTAGGCCTAGGAGTAGGGAGAAATCTCTGCCAGATCCACAGCCTGTCATCATGGATGGGAATGAGGCTTCTGAGCCAGATTTTGTGGTAGTAGAGGAGTTTGTGAAGCCCTCTCTCAGGGTGGCCGCAAACACTCCAATGAACACAGAGAACAAATGAGTGTGACCAGTCTCAGGTGCTAGAGACTGGTGGAATGCCTAACAGAGTCCGGAGAGAAGTACCAGTTCCAGCTGTGCGCAGAAGCAAGCAAGCAACTGCGGGTGTGCACACAAATCCTTTTCATGCACCAAGGTCTGTTTGTCATGCAGTGAGCTTCAGCACAGATATGGTGTCTCAAGTATTGGCCAGTATTGGCACTGCATTGTTTGAGAAGGCATTACAGGGTGACATGAATGCCGAAATTGGTGATTGAGTGAGTCATCGAGGACGTTGACTTATTGCATTGGAGAATGTAACCGGGTGGTAAATACCCCTTAAAGTTTGTTTTTCTCCTTGCATGTTTAAAACTGTTATTTCATTGTCATTTAATATGTTAAGTGAATTATAAAGACAGGAAAAGCAGCGTTTACCTGTATTTCCCTGGAGTTGTCAACAGGTGGCACTATGCGTGTTGCATACGAGACTATGCATATGCATTCTCACCTCGGTCATTGTTTTGATAGACATGCAACGTGTAGTGTGAGAGAGAGACGCGCACTCTCTGGTAAATTGTGGAGTATTGAGAGATCATCCACAGTGTTCAACAGTATGTTGAGCATTTCAGCCCTCGTGAAGTGAATGTGGTGTTATTATTCTCACTGCCGTATTGTATTGTATTGTAATGTTTTGGAACCGTGTTGCATCACACGCATTTTTTTATGTTTATATTTTTTGCATTTTGATACGGTTGTGTTCTTATACTGCCATGTTTAAGAGTATTGTGTTTGTTACACACAAGTGAACAGTGATACTCAAGTCTACAGTGTATCACAGAGATAACTGCACTCAGAGTAATGTAGAGCGGTGGGGAGGTTTAGTTGTATAACCAGCTCTGTGAAAGCTCTTATTTTGTTTATCCAAATTTTGTTGAATTACTTGCTCTTTTTGTGAACTCTTCTTATTAATTAAATTGATAAGCCATATTTGTGAGTAAATAGTTTTCTTTGAATCAGTAAAAGAATCAACTTAAAAGTAAATTGAACCCTCTAATGTGTTCCTGGTGGTAAATCTAAGAAACGGACGTGTGATGAACTTCCATTGGTAGTAGTTCAGTAGCATTCACATAGGTAGTGGATATTTAGACCCTGTTTTCAGCTGGTATAAGAATGTGATTCGGATGATCCGATGACAAGTGATCAGCACTATATACAGGTATAAATGGGTGCAAAACCTGTTGTGATCAAATCACAAAAAACACATATGGAGGTAGTCAAAATCGCATTTGAAATACTGTAAACACTGTCCGGGATGCAGCGAAGCACCACTCATTTCTGTCAATCAACTCATGCACTAAATCAAGAGTTTAAACTGTTCATGACACATGGCTTTAAAAGGTAATAAATGTCCGATTGGGAAGAATAGCTTACATATACATGTACAAGATCTTTACAGATCCTCTTCATTGTCTTCGTGTGTGCTTACTGTCATTGAATTTCAGCTGTTCCTGTTGTGACATTTTTCCAGTTTATTCATTTATAATGTAGTGATGATATATGTCACAAGTGCTCACAGGAGATACATTTGTGCGACCAACAGCTATGTGTCTCATCTGACCACATATGATCAGATCACCCGAGATACATCTTAATACTGTGATGATGTGCATTAATTACTTTACCTGGTGTTCTTCAAGAATCCAGTAGATGGCATCTTGAGATTTGAGACATAAAGTGAGTCAATTTATTTTGAATCATTGAACAAAACAATTACTAGCTATAAGCATGGTCTTAGTGAGTATTGAATTATGATTCGCTCAAATCGTTTTGGCTAGAACACGTTACGATGTCCTTATAGAACTCAGGGATAACAGTGTGGTTGGTGGCTCTACATACATCCTTAGGCCACTTCTTTAAATCATCCTCACAAACCTCTATTAAAGATGAAATGGCTATCCGTATATTGTCCTTATTAAGCTCCGTCAGACTGTGCTCATACATCTAGAAGTATGAATGAATGATCAACACCGCAATGAAAAAATTTATGAACCTACGATGCAACTACAACTGTGTTTACTTCTTAGCAGATGTACCTCTGACATTTCACGCAAAGCATCACGGGGCATAGGAATAGGTGGATAATCAAAATGTGCATGTCTTGTAAATGGTCACCATTTTCTTTAAGATTCTTTTAAGAATTATTAAGCACACTTTTAAATTCACTAATTCAAGTGAATTTTTTTAATCCATGTATCAATCTCATATACTATGAATTTTAAAAAGTTGCATGCATCATAATTATAAGTGACCAATAATATGCCTTTAATGTGTTTATTTTTTCTTATTATTATGTCTGTCAGTGTCTATGCACATTCCTAATTAAGCGATTGGCGTGCGCCTCTTATTAGAGAATGCAGTTGCTAATATTAAGCTCAATTATCTGTTACTTAGCACACGTGTGCCTCTCCCTTGTTATTGGTGCACCACGTGTTAAATATTTTACAGATAAATGGCTGCATCCGAAACCAGAAAAATGCTGCTTCTGGAGGCTGTATACGAAGGTAGGAAGAGACCAAGGCGTGCCCGAATCCAATGTCCATGGCACATCCTGTCTACTTCATCTGATCGATTTTTGAAGGCAGCATAGATGTATCCTTTGCTGCCTAGGAAATCCCACAATTCTATGTGCACCGTTCCACAATGGTTGAGCTGAGGAAAGAAAAAACGGTGGCCGAAGAGGGATTTGATAGCCAATTTGTGTAGAAATATATGTTTTTATGCACTTTTTCTAGCTAGAAAGTAGAATTTTAGTTATTTATAACAATTTATATATTTTTTTCTCCCCAATTTGGAATGCCCAATTCCCAAAGCGCTCTAGGTCCTTGTGGTGGCGTAGTGACTTACCTCACTCCGGGTGGCAGAGGATGAATCTCAGTTGCCTCCGTGTCTGAGACTGTCAATCCGCGCATCTTATCACATGGCTTGTTGAGTGCATTACCACATAGACATAGCGCATGTGGAGGCTTCGCACTATTCTCCACGGCATCCATGCACAATTCATCACATGCCCCACCGAGAGCCACATTATAGCGACTATGAGGAGGTTACCCCATGTGAGTCTGCCTTCCCTAGCAACCAGACCAATTTGGTTGCTTAAGAGACCTGGCTGGAGTAACTCAGCATGCCCTGGATTCAAACTTGCTACTTCAGGGGTGATAGTCAGAGTCATTACTCACTGAGCTACCCAGGCCCTGCCATTACCATTCTACCACTCCAGTTTAGGGGGGCAATTAACAATATATTTGTTACAGCATTTATTTATCTTTGTTAATGTTGGTTAATAAAAATACAATTGTTCATTGTTAGTTCATGTTAGATCATAGTGCATTAACTAATGTGAACTAATACAAATTTTGATTTAAAAACTGTATTAGTAAATGTTGAAATTAACATTAACTAAGATTAATAAATGCTTAATAAGTATTGTTCATTGTAAGTTCATTTTAAGTAATGTTAACAAATTAAACCTTATTGTAAAGTGTTTCCGAGATACCTGTGTCTTCTTATATTTTAAATATATTGAAATATGTATTTGTGGCTCTCATCCCAGAAATTATGGGGCATACAGTATGTTCACATTGTTAAAACACAAGCCTTCTATCAGCACATTTTGCATTCAAAAACAGTTGAACATCACTTCCATTTTGCAAAGCTAGCAGCCTCATTTTTTGCAGCAGTCAATTTATCTGAATCTGTTGTGAATACATTTTCAACAGTTGTCTGGCCTCATGGCTCTTATTGCTGTACTCCTTCCATTACAGAGCTAAAGTAATAGATAGTTGCACCAACAACCCCATAAATCACTTGACATACAAAGATCGGAAATGTGTTTTGCTAAACTGTCAAACTGTATGTTCTAAGTACATGTGGTTTTAGTGTAGTGTCTGAGGTATCTCCTATGATGACCATTAAATTAGTCTCTGTAATGGTAACAGTAAAGTTTTCACACAGATCTCACTTTCTATAATCACAAGCTTTCAACCAAATCCTGATTTTTCTCAAATAGAAGTATATGCAAGAACAGACCAGCCTGCTTGACATTTATTTCAAATATGTAATCTCTATTATCTGACTATGTTCATAGGCAACACATTTGAAATATAGGCAATATAGTTGAATCAAGCCTAAAAGCAAGCAATTTATTAATGCTTTGCAGACCAGTTTTTTCCAACATACAAATCCCATACACATACAAATCAACAATCACTTAGCATTTTTATACACTTTTATGGAAACATTGCACACCTAAGGAGCATACATTTGCAAAGCTTTCCTAAATGTTTTCTTTGTTATTGTATCCTCTCTACTCCTGACCAAAATTTATGTAAAACAAGTTCATTATTGTACTTGAGAAAATAAAACCAAATGTAGAGATAGTGTTTGGTGTCACATTCCATCATAACTGGCATTGTCTATGCCTGTGATGGTAAATACATTTGGCTGAATGATTAGCCTATGATTTAGCTTTAATATAAAATGACTTGACATCCCAATACTTCCAGAGCGAAGTTAAACCAGGCCCTCCAGCCATAGCATTAACTTAAAATGACTGGATTTGACAGGGGCCTATTATCTGATCTCTTAATCTGACATCTGTGTTACACAGTGTCAGGGAACATTTAGCCCTGAAGCAAAGTGAAAATTTTTAAAACTAAACTTTTGTCGATGATACACAAGGATATTCAGAATCAATGGCAGGACACTAAAATCAAACACATTCTGCTGATACTGTCCAATGCCACCAGCTAGTAGACTATTAAAAGCATTACTCGAATATTGCTAATTGATTTTCCTTTTCTCCATTTGCCTGCAGTGGGCAATGCTGAATTATACTGTACTTTTGATCTAAATCTCTCACCAAATCTCGAAGTTACAACTCAGTATACTGGGGATCACTGTTGACATATGTCATCGAGGTGTTGGATGAGAGAAGGAGATATCATGTGCTTTCAACAACTGTAGCAATAGTTGTAATATTTTGATTATTATTTAATTTGAATCTATTGGTATTCTATTCTTCTTTGTTATACATACCAACAGACAGGGATCTGCTATTGAGATGGAAAGAAAATGCGAAGCGTTACAAGAAACTCAGAAGATTTTCAGACCAGCTTGTGTGTATGTGTGTAATTCTCACAGAATGCATTTTATTTTATCATATTTGTTATTTTTAACTTAAATTTTAATTTACGAGTAATTGTGGATTAGATTACTCGACTACATGAAGAAGTCCATGCCTAAATTCAATGTGTTCACCTTTTCCACTGACGCTTTGGATACAAGTGTCATGGTCTCTGATGGTCTATCTATTTTTTTCCTGTTTGTCTCTGTGTTTTTGTTCTCCACGTGTGTTTACCTTGCTGTGCGGGCAGCATGATTAGCGCTTACTTGGCAACGCTCATTCGCACCGCTCGTGAGGCATTCACTCTCACCTGATTCCAATTGAATCTCCCTTCTCTGTCAGACTTGTTAGTGTTCCCTCGCCCAGTTCTCCACTGTGGAATTACCAGTTGGTGGATTATGTTATGCTTTGACTGTGTTTCTCTATCCTGTGGACTATTCTCACCTACTTACCTAAGTTTGCCTCATTGCCACCCTTCTCCGCCCGAGTGTCTCCATGGCATCACTTCTCCCAGGGTTGGGGGGGTTACTTTGAAATGTATTCCACTACAGATTACAGAATACATGTTGTAAAATGTAATTTGTAATGTATTCCATTAGATTACTCAAGGTCAGTATTGTATTCTAAATACTTTGGATTACTTCTTCAGCAGTGGTAGATTTGTTCACATTTGTTTTGACTATAAAAACTCTGCCAGTACAGTAAGACAAAATACACATGTTAAAAATACAGTCTCTGAAAAACCTAAATATCTTATGCAGTGTTGTTTCTAAAAGAAGATAAATCAAATTGATCTTGTTTTAAGGATTGTTTGATCTTTTTACAGGAAAAAAATATATATATGTTTTATCGAGAATACGATTTTTGCCCTAATATCAAAGGTCTTACTAGATAAATAAAATTATGATGTGAATTTTCTTGATAAAAAATATGATCATGCCTGGTAACATGTGCATGTAAAATGGCTAGAAAAAGTATTTTAGCTTAGCGTAAATCTGACAATTTACACAAGGTGTATTTCTATTTCTTGTGTTCCAAACTTACTTCAAACTTACTTCTCTGTTTGCTCGTATGAATGTAACACATCATAAGAAAGTGTTTCACCGCTGTTCAAATGCAATTTGGATCACATCAATTATATGCATAAATGTGTTCCATCTGAAAGGACTAAATATTAAATTAAGCAAATGACAATAAAATGCAAAGTAATCTCTTCAGTAATCAAAATACTTTTTGAATATAACTATTCTAAATGCCAATGATTTAAATTGTAACTGTCGCTAGGCCCATAACCGGACAGCCCAAGCAAGCCACAAAGTATAACAGCAAAACGATTTCCCGTGAGCAAGCAGCAGAAACAAAATGACCGTAAGCAAGTAGCAGAAACAAAATGCCCGTAAGCAAAACAGCAGCATCATATATAGCATCTTCGACTTAGATGTTCAACTCCCCAAGCTTACCTTAACAAAAAGCCAGAGTTAAATTACATCTACCGAGCCCTGTGAAAAAGGGAGAGGTGTACTTTCGATTGGGTTGAGCAACCACCAGATGCAAAGTTGTATGATTACTCACAACAAGACCCGCAGCTCAGTACTTTAATCAAACGGTACATAAGCAATATTAGCCTTGTGATGTTCACATCATTACACAGTGAGCAACGCCTCAACATACCTAAATGGAAACTAAATGGAAATGCCAGGAAGCGAGGAACCCAGACTCACCAGGAAATGTATACATCCATCAAAATAAGGGTCCCTAAATAGTACTGTAGCTCCCACCTCATTGGGCTGCCAAAACCATACTCCAACCAGGCCAATAGGATGGTGAAATCACTTATCCTGCCACATTCACATGATACTTTGACTGCATTTATACGATAGACTTTGTCAATGTTAGCTAGCTAGCAGCTTTATCAATAGCTGTTAGCTAAATTTGGTGGATGATGACAGTAGCTGTTTATAAAATAGACTGTACATTATAAATACGTTGACACAATTCAGTATTGATGTGATTCCATCACAACTCTCATTTTGATATATCGATGCACTATTGTTTTATAATAATAGATTGTAAAGGTGATCAGCACATCCTTGAGTTGTGCTGGGGTCAGACAAATCAAACCACAACCTGAGAAAGTAGTTACTATGTCTGATTTCAAAGAAATTGATGGAAAAATTTTGGAAGAAACCGTACAGCACCTTAAAACATCAACCTGCGCTCTTGATGCACTTCCCACATCTTTTTTCAAAAGTGTGCTCAACTGTTTAGAAGCAGATCTCCTAGAAGTGATAAACTCCTCACTTCTCTCTGGGAGTTTTCCAAACTCCCTGAAAACTGCAATTGTCAAGCACCTCTTGAAAAAGAGCAATCTTGGTTAAGACCATATTAAGCAACTACAGACCGATCTCAAATCTTCCTTTCATAGGCAAGATCATTGAAAAAGTTGTCTTCAATCAGCTGAACAAATTCTTGAACTCAAATGGATACTTTGACAATTTTCAATCTGGTTTCCGATCGCATCACAGCACAGAGACAGCGCTCATAAAGATAATAAACGATATTCGCTTAAATACTGATACAGGCAAATTATCAGTACTGGTACTACTCAACCTCAGTGCTGCATTTGACACTGTCGATCACAACATACTTCTTGACAGGCTGGAAAACTGTGTGGGGATTTCTGGGATGGTCCTAAAATGGTTCAAGTCATACTTAGAAGGGAGAGGTTATTATGTGAGTATAGGAAACCATAAGTCCGAGTGGACGTCCATGACATGCGGAGTCCCTCAAGGCTCAATTCTTGCGCCACTCCTGTTCAACCTGTATATGCTCCCAATGAGCCAAATAATGAGAAAGAACCAAATTGCTTACCACAGCTATGCAGACGACACACAGATCTACTTAGCCCTATCACCTAACGATTACAGCCCCATTGACTCCCTGTGCCAATGCATTGATGAATTTGGATGTGCCAAAACTTTCTTCAGTTAAACAAAGACAAAACTGAAGTCATTGTGTTTGGGAAAAAAAGATGAAGTTCTCAAGGTGAATGCATACCTTGACGCTAGGGGTCAAACAACTACAAATCAAGTCAGGAATCTTGGTGTGTCTCTAGAGTCAGACCTTAGTTTCAGTAGTCATGTCAAAGCAATAACTAAATCAGCATACTATCATCTGAAAAATATTGCAATTAGATGCCTTGTTTCCAGTCAAGACCTAGAGAAACTTGTGCATGCTTTCATCACCAGCAGGGTGGATTATTGTAATTGACTCCTCACTGGCCTTCCCAAAAAGACCATAAGACAGTTGCAGCTCATACAGAACGCTGCTGCCAGGATTCTGAGCAGAACCAGAAAATATGAACATATCACACCAGTCCTCAGGTTTTTACACTGGCTCCCAGTTACATTTAGGATTAATTTTAAAATATTATTACTGGTATATAAATCACTCAATGGGATAGGACCTCAATATATTGCAGATATGCTCACTGAATATAAACCCAACAAATCACTCAGATCATTAGGATCACATCAGCTAGAAATACCAAGGGTTCACTCTAAGCAAGGAGAGTCTGCTTTTAGCTATTATGCCAGCCGCAGCTGGAACCAGCTTCCAGAAGAGATCAGATGTGCTCCTACAGTAGTCACATTCAAATCCAGACTCAAAACACATCTGTTTAGCTGTGCATTTACTGAATGAGCACTGTGCCACTGTGTGTCCGACTGTTTGTACTGTATTTTATTTTATTTTATATTCAATTATTCTTATTTTTTTTTTTTTATTCTTATTTTAATCTCTTCTATGTAAAGCACTTTGAATTATCATTGTGTATGAAATGTGCTATATAAATAAATTTGCCTTGCCTTGCCTTGCCTATATATTTTATGAATAACCAAGTTATGTTACACTAATGAATGGAATTGAACATTGTCTAGCATTCATTTTATGTGTGTTTGTAGTTTACCTTGCTGAATCATTACAGATTAAATGTCATTTACTGTGACTTTTAGAATACAGAGAAGATCATTGCAATGAAGCAAGGTAGCTTGCAATTCGTCAGCGTTAGCAGGCAAGATCAAGTTAGCTAAAATTACACAGATCAATCCTTATGCGCTATATTTCACATGCTTTGCAGATATGTACCTGTCCAATAAGAAGAATGCCAATTCAGGTTCGGTTTTGATCCCCTCAGCATCAGCATCAGCGGGCACGTGTCGTAATTTAGCAATGTTTCTAAATGCTGTTCTACAAACATTGGAAATTAGATTTTCAAAGGACAGGTTGGTATCAAATATAACTTCTAAATTCTTTGCTGTAGAAGATGATGTAACATTACATGCATTTAGAGTTAAATTATATTTTAGCGGCTTATTTTTAGAAGTTTTTGTTCCAATAATTTGTACCTCTGTTTTGTCGGAATTGAGCTGAATGAAATTTCTGGCCATCCAATCTTTTATTTCATTGATACACTCTGCTAATTTGGAGAATTGTGAAATCTCATCAGGTTTCAAAAAACTATAAAGTTTGGTATCATCGGCATAACAGTGAAAACTTATTTCATCATTTCTGATAATATTTCCCTGGCGAAGCATATATAAGTAGAAAAGCAGAGCCCCTAAATCTTATCCCTGTGGCACTCCATACATAACTTTTGTTTGATTTGACAATTCCTCATGTACATAGACAAAGTGGTAGTGGTCTGCTAAATAAGACCTAAACAATGCTAATTGTTATGATCCCGTGTTGTCTGCCCCGTGTTTTCTGTTTCACTCTCCACTGATCACGTTCCATGTCACGCTTTCCTTGTTGTCCGCCCCATGTTTCACTGTCCTTCTATAAACTACATTTCCCACAATTCCCGACCTCCCTCACTGCCTGCACTCATCATTGTTCTCACCTGTCTCGTTTAGTCTTCATTGTGTCTGTGTATTTAACCCTGTTTGTTTCTCTATTCCCCTGTCGGTCTATGATGTATGTAGATGCCTGGTTCCCGTGTTTTCCGTTGTTGGTTTCCCCGCCTGTTAACTCCTTGTGTGCCTTTCGTGTTTTTGTTTTACTTTTTCCCATTGTGGATGTTTCATTTGTTCGTGTTTTTCCGTATTGCCCTTGTATTTCAATAAATTCCCGCTGCATTTAGATCCTTGCCCCTCGTCTGCTTTCCTGCTCACCTACAAGCATAACACTAATGCAAGTCCACAAATGCCAACATATTCTCAAGCATATCCAACAGAATGTTGTGATCTATGGTGTCAAAGGCAGCACTAAGATCTAAGAGCACTATTAGATAAATGCAACTGCAATCAGATGATAATAGCAAGTCATTTGTAACTCTGATAAGTACAGTCTCTGTACTTTGATGGGGCCTAAATCCTGAATGAAATTGTTCATATATACTATTTCTCTGTAGAAATTAACATAGTTGGGTGGACACTACCATTTCTAGTATTTGTGACATAAATGGGAGATTTTAAATCTTTAAATGTGGCTTCTTAATAATCAGTTTGATAACTGCCATTTTAAAGTTTCTTGGGAAATTTCCTTGGGATAACGAGGAGTTAATACTATTAAGAAACGGTTCTGAGATTACAGGAAATACCTCTTTTAAGAGCTTAATTGGTATTGGATCTAAAATTATGTTGATTGGCTTTTGATGTTTCAATAAGTTTTGTTAGCTCTTCTTGACCTATGACAGCGAAGGATTGAAGTTGTTTGTGAAGATTATGTGATGTTGTTTTCTAAGATACTATGAGAGACTTTTATATTGTTCCAACTATATTGATTTCTGATGATTTCAATTTTATCAGTAAATAATTTATGAAATCATTACTATTGTGTTGTGTTACGGCCAGCTCGTTTGAGACCGCAACATAAAGGGGAGTCAAACTCAAGTTTGCAACTAAAATGTGATTTTATATAATCAAACATATAACAAGAAGATTTTGGGGATTAACAAAAGCAAATACCACATGGGCTTGAAGCTGCCAGTGAGAATCAAGCTAGAGTTGTTTCAAAGACTCCTCTGAAGAGGTGAACCTTCGTTCATGAGGAGAAACTAGAGCAAGTGAGCCAAGATGACCACGAGAGAGCATGCCACCAAACATAAATTCTTGGGAGAACTCCACACCACCAATCCAATCAATTAAACAATTGTGGCAATTAAGCGAACCAAAACTCCCTCATGCTGCAGCCATGGGAAGAGGACAGTCAGGGTTATAACAGCTGTGACAGAATATCTTGTTCAGTCGAGGCTTTATTCCTAACCAATTTAGCCATGGTACTAAATAAACATCTAGGATTGTTGTGGTTATTTTCTAGGAGTTTGCTAAAATATGCTGACCTGGCAGCTTTTAGTGCTTGTCTGTAGCTACAGACATTATCCTTCTATGCACTGAAAAATCCTCCAATTTTGTATTCTTCCACTTACGCTCCATTTTCCGAGCTGCTCTCTTGAGAGCATGAGTGTGATCATTGTACCATGGTGCTGAGATTTTTTTCTTTAATCGAAGGGGTGCGACTCTATAAAGATTGCTAAAGAATGTATTTATATTTCCTGTTATTACATCAAGTTCTTCTAGACTGTTTGGCTTCCTGAATATACACCAATAAGCCACAACATTAAAACCACCTGCCTAATATTGTGTAGGTCCCCCCTAGTGCCAAACTGCACCAACCCACATCTCAGAATAGCATTCTGAGATTATATTCTTCTCACAACAACTGTATAGAGTGGTAATCTGAGTTACGTAGACTTTGTCGGTTCAAACCAGTCATTCTCTGTTGGCCTCTCTCATCAACAATGCATTTTCATCCACACTGCCGCTCATTGTATGTTTTTTTTTTTTTGTTTTTTGTTTCTAGCACCATTTGGAGTAAATTCTAGAGACTGTTGGGTGTGAAAATCCCAGGTATAACTGCTCCTGAATGTTTTCTTCTGATCAGAAAAACCATGCTTCATCTGATGCTTTAATGTTTAATTAATGTCAGCATAGTCAAAATCATAAACACCATATGGACACAGTGAAAAAACTGAAAATAAATAAAAATTAAATTTAGATACATAATGTGAGTGAGTTTTCTGTCCATGACGTAGCTTATCCAAGCCTATAACCTATTAAACTGACATCCATACACACAGTACAATAACTTATAAATTAACAATTAGAAGTTAATAGATCAGTTGGTACTATCACTATTAAGAATGGTACTATCACTATTAAGACTTTGAGCCAAATTACTAGAGAGGAGAGCGGCACCTTCCGTCTCTCTTTAGCAGGTCTGGTCTACCCCAAAACTCTTCCAACTGTCTATAAATCATATGCTATTCTCTGGACACCACTCAGACATCCAGCCATTCAGTGACACTAATCTACAATAAACCTCATCCCCATGACTAGCAGGAAGGGGACCAGAGCATATTATAGTGTCTGGCATAATTTTTGCAAGTTTACACACCTCTTTAACATTACATCTAGTGATCTCCGTCTGGCGAAGCCGGACGTAATTAGTGCCACCATGAATAACAGTTTTAGAAAATCTACATTTAGCATTAGCCAGCACTTTTAAATTTGATCTGAAAAATATTTAACAATAGTGGCTGGAGTCTCTATTTCCACATTCCTTACAATAGAATCCTCTATAACAAAGGCACTTTCAACATGATTCTCAGTGGGTGTGTCAATAAGTGGGGAGAATCTATTGGAAACCCTAACAGGAATGGTAGGGTGGTGTCACTTTGCTGGGCGAGTATGCTGCCGAGACGTCACCCAAACGCCCTACAGCCTGAACCAAAGTGTGTGTGTTGCTCTCTGTACTACCCGCAACAGAAACAGTATCTACCAGCTTCTCTTTCTCACTGACCTGCACTAGCATTCAGATGTGTGTCTCTAAAGCATTAACCTTCTCTGATACATTTATCACATGTAAATCCCTCACTGCTGATTGAAGAAGCTATAGTAAACATGTGGCATGTAATGCAGGAAGCAATAATATGAGCGGATACCATGACTTACTGCAATTGTTTGTTGTTGTTGTTCTTTAGTGGCGTGGGTTTGAGATCGATGTGAATCCCTCACACAATTGTTTGTTGTTATGGTTATCCTTCATAAGAGGTACTTTAAGATCAATGCAAAAATGTGTGTAATACAGAGAAGAAAACGGGTGCGCATGGTAAAA
The DNA here is from genome assembly GCF_025860055.1 of Xyrauchen texanus. NCBI lineage: Eukaryota > Metazoa > Chordata > Actinopteri > Cypriniformes > Catostomidae > Xyrauchen > Xyrauchen texanus. Next base: position 26,951,270 of record NC_068284.1, on the reverse strand, counting down.
TTCACACAGTTTAATCAAAATAAAAATAGAAAGCAGATGCACGTGGGAAAATGCATGCAATTTAAATCCGATAAGAGAAGAATGCGTAAAAAATTATGCACACTTTAAAATAGCAGATATGAGAGATTTAACACTGAGCCCATGCAAATTGGGAGAGCTCGGCTATCACCCATGGAATACTATCTTCGCCTTACCAATGGCCTCTGTCTCTACTGTGGAAGACCATGGCACAATGCTGCATTCTGTCAGGTAAAAGACACAGCTCACCAGTAGGATGGGGGTTACTGGTGAGCGTGAATCTGCTGGATAAATCCCCAGGAATTAGGACTCTCCTCCCGGCCAGGTTGCAGTATGGGAGTTCTCTTCATAATGTCTCTAGACTTGTCGACTCTAAAGCTGAAGGAAATTTCATGGACTTTAACTTGGTTTCTCAGTGGGCTACCCCAAGATTCCATTAAAGGGAACCCATCTCTGCCAGCATACTATGTGGAACTCTTCTCACCAAAGACACTCACATCACTGCTCTTCTCATACTCATAATCTCCACCAACCATGTGGAGGAAATACGTTTTTACATCATCCACTCTCCCTCAGCTCCAGTGGTCCTGGGACACCCATGGACCGTCAAACACAACCCACATTTAAATTGGGTGGAGAATTCTGTGTTAAACTGGAGTCCTTTTTGTCTGTGACAAAAAAGCAGATGGATTTCAAAGGGGAACACGAGGTCTACCACAGCTTGATGGCGATGTTCAGTAAATCCCGAGCTGCTTCTCTGCCTCCATACCACCCATATGACTGTGCACAGCACTTCTCTACTTCAAGGCTGTCTTTATTCACTCTCTGCCCCTGAGAGGGAGGCCATGGTGAAGTATATCAGCATATCTCTAGCAGCAGGTATCATCCATCGCTCTTCCTCTCTGAGAGGGGCGGGCTTCTTCTTCATGGGGAAGAAAGACGGCTCTTTGCGTCCCTGCATAGACTATCGGGGGCTGAATGACATCACGGTCAATAATCATTATCCTTTGCTGTTGATGTCCTCTGCCTTCAAACTTTTGCGTGGAGCTTCCATCTTTACTGTCATGTCTAGATGTGTTTTTGTTCATGTTTTGTGTTAATGTCTTTAATTTTGAAAAGTAGTTCCATGTCATGTTAGTTCCTGTTTCCCTCATGTTCATAGTGTCTGTTTCCCATTGGTTAATTGTCTTATTATTGGTTCTATCATGTCATTGGTTTATGCTCAATCTCTTGTTATCTTGTTTAGAGATCTGTTTGTTTATTGGTTTATGTTTCCCTTGTCCATGTATTTAAGTCTCATGATTTCATTGTATCAGGGTCAGGTATTGAGTTTATGTAACGTTGTTTGGAAGTCAAGTTACGTCAAGTCTAGTTTAATTTATGTTTATGTAGTCACAATTTTCACGCTTCAAGTAATAAACCACTTTTGTTCTACACTTCATCACCATCGTCTGCCTGTCATTGCCAGTATCATTACAGTTACGAAGTTGGACCTTCGCAATGCTTATCACCTTTCAACCATTCAACCAAAACATTTTCGACATCCTGTCCCAGAATTCAGGTTCTAATCAGTCTGTGTGAACACCTTTGACTGCACATTTTGAATTAATAATTCAAGTAACTACATTGATCTGTAGCTATAAAGCAGGGGTGTGATTCTTCCAGATTAATCTGGAATCATTCTAATTTTTTTCAGCCTAAAACTGTGACCCACGTGAATTGTGTAAATCACTTAAAAAGGTAGCGCAGGGGTTGTTCATATTTAATATCTTAATAACTTAATGCCCTGACTTCAACCTTCCCTTCAACAAGTGTCATTCAACCTTCCTACGAATGATGCCACTGCTGCTTCTGGCACTCCTAAGAAAATTTAATATAACATTTGTATTAATTGTATTTGTCACATTAATCTGGAAAAAAAGTATGACAGTTGGATAAGTGGCACTTACAGTACATGTTGAGGGAAAAACCTTCCAATACACTTCAAAACATTCATATTTTGACCTCAGAGACATTGGTATAATATAAGTCAAGGCACCCGCTAATGGCTGTGTTCGGGACACACTGAGCAGTACATCAATGTGAGATTATTCAATGGATTATATTACAAATCTTAACACAAAATTTGTCAAAATTATCTCTCCCATATGTTGGCAATAGATTCCATATCTTCTGCACTCTATTTGGGTTGGGTTTTGTGCTGATCAACAATAGCTACAGTATGTGTTTGTCAGGAATACCTTTAATAATATATAATCATCTTAGACATTTTGTCTGAAATCTTTGAGTCTGGCACATTTCTGGAAACTGAAAAAGCTATGAAGTGTGTGTTGCCTGTTGTAAAATCACTTTAAAGTGTGGATCTCATAGTGTATTAGTTTATTAAAATGGTACATTTATGAAATTATAATGATTTTTCTCAATGATAGAGATACTTGTAATTAATTATAATTATGTCTTCATTTGATGATTCTAATCACAATAGCAATTTTCATCCTCAATGAATGTGATACAGTCGACACATTGTGAAAAGCAACAGCAGGACAGTGTGCTGGGTCAAAGTGTTGACATAAACACAGAATTCATCACAGTGGGTAATGGTCCATTAGACAGTGGGCTAGTAAGAGGCCACTAGCTTATTGACATTCATGGGTGCACACAGTGGTGCGACATCAGGCTAGGCTTCTATACCGCTGTGACAAAACACAGGCTCTGCTGAGACAATCACAACAGCGTGTGTTACACCTCAGTGAAATGGAGAAAAGGATACCGGTAGAAAACATGATAGCCTCTCATTTCCTGCAGATGTCCATCTTGTTTATGTATGTGGGAGCATCAGTGTGTATATATAAGTGAGGGAAAGATTTGATTTTTATCATGGCATGTTCACAAACAAATAAACAATGTATCCGATATGGAGGTTTCATTTCTGCCACTGCCATAATATATGTCCCAGTATGTTATCTCTACTTTGTAATGCCTCAGTCTGTAGCTTTCACAAGTTTTGTTTCTTCCTCGCCACATTTTGTGTACACTCTATTAAAGGAACACCTTTCCATACAAAAAAAATCAGAATGAGTAAATTTCTGCAGTATACAAGAAAAGGAAAATCCTGTTTTATTTGCCTAATTGAGAGAAATTGAATAGCATCATCAAGCATTTATCACACGGCTTATGGTGACAAATCATCTGTAAATTAAAGGAGAATATAAGGTATGTAAGGAATAGGTAAATTATACTGTAGCTTGAAATGAAGTGGCACAAATGGAAAGGTTATGTTATTTTCTGCTATTACATGGAGAGAATGCAGGTGTGAAATATGCAACACATTTTTACATTTTAACTCATGTAAAATGAGCAGCAAAATAGCAGTACAGCTGGCATAAGTGTATAGTTCAGTTACTAATCAAGACAAAACATGCAGACTCATTCTCTTAGATGTCACACCTGTGATGAGTTATGAACGGCAAAATAAATTAACATAAATTTATATTTACATTATGCATAAATGTATCAAATGTCATGAATGAATGCATGCATGAATAAACAGATGAATCAATGAACAAATGAATGAACAAACAAGGAAACAAATAATCAAATTCTACAAACTAAATAAGCAACTAAGTAACTGCCTAACATATCAATGAAAGCACATATGAACTGAACAAACACACAAATGAACTTATGAACAAATTAATGAACCAAGGTATGTACGAAAGAACAAACAACCAACCAAACAAACAAATGAATAAATGAACTAATGAACACATGAATGATTTAAGCTGTTCATGGCTTTTCCTCATGTGAATTTTTATGAAAGTTGCCTGTCAGTCTTCTGATTATGTTAGTCTTACATCAGCCCCCCACCCCCCTATGTACACACTCAGACATTGATTGAATGTCAATGTTGAAAGGAAATGCCTTCAACTGTTTTTGGCCCCTGTTCTCCCGAGGTTTTTTAATGAGACAAGAGACCACACATCTCATATCTTTTGAATTTGGGGATAAGTGTCACATTGAAATTCTACACTTTGGCATTAGTTAAACATGATGGATGGATGCAAAAACGTGTAATTTATTTTCATGGCCAGGGCAATGGCACTGAGAGACAGGGATCACTAAAGAGGAAACATTAATCTGGGCACTGTCACTCTTGTGGCCATTTCAGTTAAAAGGTTGGAATGTGAGTTCTTTCAAAAAATGGGCATAATAAAATGCAGATTTAAAAACGAAGGAGAGATTTGACTATATTAGAAATTATAAAATATTAGGTTAGGAAGGAGAGATTTGACTATATTAGAAATTATAAAATAGTAGTTCCACTTCTGTCACTCACTCGACATTGTGTCGAATGGCCAATGTCAAGTTGGCAGACAGAATTTGCATGCCCCGCCCCTGACATATGGGTATAAAGCGAATGCCAGTCAGAATTTTTTTTTTTTTTCGGAGCCGAATGGTTGTGCAGCAAGCAGCTGAGTTCACTCCTGTTCTACTCACATCTACCAGCGAGAAGCATTGCTGTTGGATCCGCACAGCACATTTCCAGCTGGCGTCTCTCTCTCTGCCTGCTGGGCAGTTCACGCCCCTGGGCGCTTCGACAGCGCTTCCTTTCTGGTTAAAAGAGTGTCTCCTCCTAAAAGAGAATATTTTCTCTAAAAGAGTCTGAGTTTAAACTCACAAAAAGAGCAATACACAGCGGCATTGAACGTCCTTTTCAGGACGCGTCTTTTTCAAGATGCCTTTCCGCACCTGTGTTGTTCCTGGATGCGGTCGATTTCTGTCCAAGAACAGATGCTGCCTCGTGTGCCTGGGTAGCGATCACACTGAGGCGGCGTTTGTGGATAGATCAGGTTCTCACTGCGAGAACATGACCATGGCAACGTTGCGGTCGGCACTTCAGCCGCTCCCTGTGTCGTTCCTTCTTCCCACAGGATTGTGGACGACCCGGCTGCTGATGAAGGCGATACAGGGATGATGACGGGCTCTGTTTCGCTGGGTAAATCCCCACGAACCACCCGACACGCTCGAGTGCTTCTGTCCGGGCTCGGGATGAGTGCGACATGCGGCCAGCCGGCATTCTCCCTTGAGCCCCCGGGCTTGGATGATGACTTCACCGCTGCATCGGAGAGCATCCAGGCATCTAACGCGGAAGATTCGACTGGGCTGCCGCCTTCAGGCCAGCCCGCCTAGTCGGAGGCAGACGGGCAGATGGCCGACATTCTTTCCCGGGCTGCCGTGAGAGTGGGCTTGGACTGGAACCCCCCCGTCCTCCCCACAGCCTTCGCGGCTGGACGACTGGTACCCCGGCGCTCACAGCCACGCCAACCCCCCATAACCATTATTCCCGGAAGTGCATAACGAGCTAACGCGGTCGTGGAGGGCACCTTTTAGTGCCCGTAAACCACCCCCCACGCTCGTCTGCTCTCACTACCCTGGATGGCAGAGCGGCCCACAGGTACACAGAAGTCCCCTAGATGGATAGGGTGGTTGCGATCCATCAGTGCCCAGAGAACGCCACCACATGGCGGGACCACCCGGTACTCTGGCTGTACATAAATCGCCAGGGCAACGTGCGCTCTCATAATATGTCACAACTCACCCGCCATCTCCTCCTTTGGAGCCAGCTGCAACTCAAGTCGCTGCTCACCACTCACATTCCTGGCAACTGCAACACCATGGCGGATGCGCTGTCATGACAGGTTTTGCTCAGCGTAGAGTGGAGGCTCCACCCCCAAGTGGTCCAGCTCATATGGGACCAATTTGGCAGGACACATATAGATCTCTTTGCCTCCCGAGACAACTCCCGCTGTCCGCTCTGGTACTCCCAGGCAGGAGCCCCTCTCGGGACAGACACGCTGGCACACAGCTGGCCCCGGGGGCTTCGCAAGTACGCATTTCCCCAGTGAGCCTTCTTGCATCGGTGCTGTGCAACATCAGGGAGGACGAGGAACAGGTCATCCTGGAGGCCCCCTACTGGGCCACCCGCACCTGGTTCTAAGATCTCACGCTCCTAGTTTCAGGTCAGGACAACTTCAGAGACCATCTGTGAGAAGAGATCACATCCCAGTCACCAGATTATACCACTAACACTTCTGATGAAAATTACTTCTTTTTAATTATGAAACACACATACAGTCAGGAAACTGCCCCACACACACACACACACACACAGCTATCTTTATGAGGACTCTCTATAGACATAATGATTTTCATACTGTACGAACTATAGATTCTATCCCCTAACCCTAACACTAACACTACCCCTAAACCTAACCCTCACGTTTACATTTTCAATAAAACATTGTTTAGTATGTTCTTTTATACGTTAGTATGTTGAATTAAGGGAACACTAGAAATATCCTCATAAACCACATTTATAGCATAATACCCTTCCAATTACTGGTTTGTAACCTAAACAAAGTCCTCGTAAACAACTTAATCCTGCCCACACACACCCTTTATACAAAAAAAAATAAAGGGATTAAAGGGATTATAGGGATAGAACCCTCAAAAATTTGAATTCTCTCTTCATTTGCTCACCCTCATGCCATCCCATATGTGTATGACTTACTTTCTTCTGCAGAACACAAACAAAGATTTTTAGAAGAACAACTTAGCTATGTAGGTCCATACAATGCAAGTAAATGGTTGCTAGAATTTTGAAGCTCCAAAAACACTTAAAGGCAGCATAAAAGTAATCCATACGACTCAAGTGGTTTAATCCATGTCTTCGAAAGTGATACGAATGTAAATATGATAGGTGTGGGTAAGAAACAGATCAATAAGTCCTTTTTTACAAAATATTCTCCTCCATGCGCAGAAGGTGTCGATATGCGCAAAGAATGTTAATCGCCAAAAACAAAAGAAAGTGAAAGTGGAGATTTATAGTAAAAATGTGATGACCAAATGAAAGCTAAATTTGCTTTGAAGCCATATAAAGCAGTGTAGTCCTAAAACTTCACACAATTAACTTTTAGCAGATATAAGATATAATATTTGCAGTGTTTCAGAAATATAGATGACTCATCCTGAACTACACAGATTGAATGCTCACAAACTGGGCTTTTACAATGCACGGTACAACTCGACTCGACTCTGCTCGCTTTTTGGTGGTTTTCCACTGTGGATAGTACCTGGTACCTGGTACTTTTTTTATTGCCACCTAAGTCGAGTTTCCAAGCGAGCCGAGCCGATACCAAATGTGAAGTCAAAACCCTGCAGATCACTGATTGGTCAGAGAGAATCGATTCTAGCACCGTCACTGGATTTGTGACACAGGAGTTTTAAAGTTAGTCAATAAACGAGGTGCAGATATTCCTCTCATTAGCGACGGACAAAATGACGCAAAACTAAAAAGTCTTTCAGGAAGTGTCTCAGCTGTTCTCCGCACAAAGTGTGGTGCGAACTGCTAGACACATCATCGGAGGTGAGCTTCCATCCCTCCAGGACATTTACAACAGGCGGTGTGTGAAAAAAGCTTGGAGGATCATCAGAGACTCCAGCCACCCGAGTCATGGGCTCCTCTCACTGCTACCATCAGGCAGGCGGTATCGCAGAATCAGGACCCGCACCAGCCAACTACATGACAGCTTCTTCCCCCAAGCAATAGAAATTTTGAACACTTGATCTCTCACGATCAATAATCAGCACTGCACTTTATTAATCTTAAATCTCACACTGGACTGTCATAATTATATTCTCCACAATACATCTACAGTATATATATATTTTATATACTCTTATTTTTGTATTTTTATTGTATGTGTATTCTATATTGTGTGTATTGTTTACTGTACATTGTATATTATTATTGTGTTGTGTAAGTATGTGTACATTTGATATGTAAATTGTGTTGTGTAAATATGTTGTTTATTGTAATTGGATTATGTCTCATCACTGTCATGACTGCTATGTTGCTTGGAACTGCACACAAGACTTTCACCTACTGTTGCACTTGTGTACATGGTAGTGTGACAATAAAGTGATTTGATTTGATTTGACATGGCTACCACCATACCTACCAACAGTGTAGGGAAAAGTAAAAAAAAAAATCAAAAGTGACTACAGAACCATCAAGGATATGTAGAAGTGGTTCGACCAAATGGACACTATCTAGACCGGCAAGCAATGGGAGGTAGAGTACCCTGGACTCAGCCACGGTTGGAGTCCACGATGGAGGATAGTACGTTAACTCTATACTCTGCTTGAAAGCTTCCCTTTATTTAGTTGACCAGCTACTGGGAAGCTTGCTTCTAAAACAACCAGGACAATTTTACTGTTACACTTGTGTAAAATCACCTTGCAACAACTGCTTTATGCAGCACAATGAGCTAGTAGCTAACAACTAGTGGTTGTGGTATTGTTTATTGTTTTGTGTTTCATTTAAGATGATGTCACGGCAGTAGAGGCGGTGCCACTATCAAGATCAGCCTATAATTCCACCAACATTGCGGCGGCAATAAACAGCAGTGGAAAAGGAATCTCAGAAAAGTAAAGCAAGTAGAGTTGAGTCAAACCGTAATGTGCAGTAGAAAAGTGCCATAAAATACGTTTTCCACACCCTTGTACCAAGTGCAACCAACTATCAAATAATGGTTGTGACAACTAAAGCCTATTGGCTAATAAAAAAAAAGAAGTGATGAGCTTTTCATCCATAAATGTTTTAACCTTTTCGTAACCTCCATTCCCTGATGGAGGGAACGAGACATTGTGTCAAAGAAGTGACACTGATTTTTGATAAAAGGCCAATTGAAATTGGCGAGTGTTAATTGCATGCCCCTCCACCGGACATACTGGTATAAAAGGAGGGGACATGCATACAGCTCATTAGGATTTGTGCTGAGGAGCCGAAAAGTAGATCCCGGCCATTTCAGTGGTAGTTCAGCGTTGTGGCAGGAGGGACAAAATGCCTTGTTCCCTCCATCAGGAAATGGAGGTTATGTAAGTAACCAGGACGTTTCCTATCTGTCACTCACACTACATTGTGCTGATGAAGTGACACTAGGGGTCCCTTACAAAAACGTCACAAATGGCTCCTGGTGGAATGGGCTCATAACCCTGCAGGGCTGGTAGGCGACGGCTATGGCATCGATGATCCAGTGGGCGATCCTCTGTTTGGATACAGCGCTTCCTTTCCGCTGTCAACCAAAGCAAACAAAGAGGCGTGTTCGTGAGGCGCGCCATCATCGAGACTGAGTCCACTCTACAAACCGAGAAAGAGATGCTCTGAACTGGGAGGAGCTTGCTCTTTTCCCAGTTGACCTGAAGCCAGCTGAGGTGCATGAACACCAGGTCCATGTGTCCACACAACACATCCCGAGAGTGAGCTACGATTAGCCAGTCTTCGAGGTAGTTGAGAGTGGGGCCTCTACGACCTTTGTGAACACGTGAGGGGACAAGGACAGTCCAAAAGGGAGGACTTTGTACTGGTAAGCCTGACCCTCTAATGCAAACCGCAAGAAGGGTCTGTGTTGAGGTAGAATCGAGATGTGGAAGTACGCGTCCTTCAGGTCTACTGCTATGAACCAATCTTTATGCCAGATGCTCGTTAGAATGCGTCTTAATGTCAGCATCTTGAATGTGATACTGTGTAAGGCCCGGTTCAGAACTTGCAGGTCCAAGATTGGCCGCAACCCACCGCTTTTTTTGGTACAGTGAATTAAGGGATGTAGAACCCCTTCTTCATTTTGGCTGGAGGGACAGGCTCTATCGCATGCTTCCATAGAAGGGTGGAGATTTCCGCGCGCAAGGTGGCGGCATTCTCTGCCTTCACCGTGGTGAAGTGGACGGCGGCAAACATGGGCGGGCCCCTGGCATACTGAATCGCGTAGCTGAGTCGGAGGGTCCAGGTCAGCCATTGCGATGGTTTGGAAAGTGTGATCCACTCGTCCAGACACCGGGCGAGGGGGGCCAGGGGAATGATTTTGTCGGTTGTACCAGCGGGTGGGGCGGAGAAGTGGGGCAGAGCCAGGGAGGCCACATTGACCGGGTTTGAGCCCAGTGCCGGTGCTGAGTTGAGAGACATCAAAGCACTTACCTGACTCCGGGTGCTCACCGGTAGATCGGTCGGGGGGGGGGGTGCTTTGTCCCCGTAGTCCGTCGAAGCCATCCGGGTTTGAGTACCATGCCACAGCTTGACGCGCTGGGGCGGGGGAGCTGCCATTGGGGCGCTGAACCTGCCAGAGAGGGAGAGAAGGCGGTGGTCAGGGTGACGGCAGAACACACCGGTTATGTGACCCTGGAACTGAGGAAACTGCTCTTATGTTGATAATTTGGGTACCGCAGCTACTGGAGCGTGTGGCGAAATAAAAGGAAAAGGGAACAAAAGATTCTCCTCCAGGCCCTCCACCGGGGGACGGAGTTGTCTGTTTACCAGCTCCAGGGCAGTGGCTTCTCTTGTCCCTGGGTCGCCCCTCTCAGGGGCACTTTGAGGTCTTCTTCCTAAAGGAATGTGAAAGGTGGCATCTGCTTCCTGCGGGGGGCTCGACGCCCGGGCAGGGCCACAGGGGCGGGATTGGACAGAGCCGGTGCAGCCACTGCAGGGGGACACCCTTGCAACAAGCAGACGGGGTGCGGGATCTTGAGCTGTGCTGGGGCAGGATGTGTTGTATGGCCTCCGTCTGCTGCTTCACTGCCGAGAACTGCTGGCCGGCCTGGGAGATGGGGGAATTCAGGAACCATGTCTTGTTGGCCTCATGCATCTCGACTAGGTTCAGCCACAGGTGGCACTCCTGGACCAATAGCGTGGACATCGTCCGCCCGAAAGTCCGCGTCATAACCTTCGTTGCCTGGATGGCAAGGTCGGTCGCCGAGCACAGCTCCTTCATCAATCCCGGGGTGGAACTACTCTTGTGCAGTTCTTTCAGCGCCTTGGCTTGGTGGAGCTTCAGGAGAGCCATGGCGTGCAGGGTTGAGGCGGCTTGTCCTGCGGCACCGTAGGCTGTGAGCGATGCTGTGAACCCATATACCAATCATGCTGCTGCGAGGGTTCAGGGGAGAGAGGAGGGGTGCAGTCTAGCCCGACGCCTGTGGCAGCCCGGGAAAGCATGTCTGTCATGTCCTGTGACTGGGCGACCACACATGAGGGGGGAAGCCCAGCGGAGGTTTCCGTATCCAACAGGACATGCCCGCTCTCCGATACTGCTGACGAGAGCTCATCACCTTCACGGGCACCGAATAAGAGGTCAAACTTGTCCTGGGACGACCCGGCGCACTCATCCGAATGCCTAGCCAGGGCAAACGAGCGTGCTGGGAAATGGGAGGTCCGTGGGGATTTAACCGGCAGAGGTGGTCCTATTGAGGTCCCAGAATCACACCCAGAATCACAGCCAGCATGCAGTGCTAGCCTCATACCCGTAGGTAGAAGAACCAAGGGAGGGAGCCGCTGGGGTGGCTTGCTGTCTTATGAAAGCGAGCCGCGACCACAATGTTGCCATGGCCGTTGCCTCGCAAGGAGGACATGACGCATCCACAAAGATCCCAGGTATGAAAGACAGCGATTGTGGCCGTCAGAAGGCAAGAGGTATTGACCACAACCTGGAATAACACACAACCGGAAATGCATCTTTATCCCTGTGTTACAGCAGAAACAACTTAAAAGTACTCATTTTTGGGTATACAGATAAGTGTAAGACATCATTAGAGACTATAAAGGTTCTACTTTTATTTGTGTACACTCACAATAACAAGAAAATATTGTGCTTTTGTAAAATACAGATAATAAAAAGGGTGAGCTTTCAGCAGTCTCTGTGTTTACGAGCATATTTCAGAAACACGTCACAAAAATTAACTGAAACTTAATACTTATCCTTGTGCGAATACTTATCACACAAACATGAAACATATGTCTAAAGAAAGCTTAAAATGTCTACTTTTAAATACACCAATTCAAATTTAAAACAAATATTCTCCTGCAATGCAATCTGTTTGAAACAAAGCGATGTACAGTTTTTACTAGGCTATCTAATTATCTGTAATGTGATCCCACCCACCAGCAGAGCGCGCCATTCATACGCTAATGTGCTGAGACGATCAATGCAAATGTACACGCCCCCGACTCTGAGGTTTGATGTAAACACAACACAACTCAACTTTTCTGCGTGTTTGTAACGATACACAGGCGACTGTGAGGTTTGATTTAAATACATTTCATTAATTTTTCTGCGCGTTTGCAACGATATACAGACGAGAAAGCTCCAGGATATTATGGAAGAGTTAACATTTTCCTCAGAAGAAGAGCGGGACTCCGATGAACGTTTAAAGCAGGTATATAAATTGTATGCTGTATAATATAAATATGATATAAAATGATATGAATGTTTAGATTATATTTTAAATCATTATCATCAACAAAGCTTGTGCTTGCAAATATCTGTTCAGGTGTAAATGAGTAAAATGCACTTTAAATATGCCCATATTAGAAAATCAGCATATTATAATGATTTCTGAAGGCTCATGGGACACTGAAGACTTCAGTAATGATGCTGAAAATTCAGCTTTGATCACAAATTGCATTTGACAATATATTTAAATAGAAAACTGTGTTTTTTTTTATTGTAAAAAGAGTTCAGAATATCGATGTTGTTTCTGTATTTTGGATCAAATAAATCCAGTCTTGGTGAGCAGAAGAGACTTCTTTTAATGGTAGTGTAGGTCTAAAATTAAGTGTAGTCTTCACATAAAAATATATAGTCAGATTACTTATTTTAACTTAAAACTTGATTTGGATCATTAAGTCTCCTCACATTCATTCTCTATCCCTCATTGATATGCCCAGGGGAGGGTCTTTGTCTCTCATGTGTGAATTACAATGAATTACAATGAATATTCGTGATCATTCACGCCTCCTCGCATATTACCTTTCAACACTAAAATTGTCTTACAAAAGTTAAATTACTATATTGATTTGTATGAATGAGTGATCAAGATGGTTTTCACATCATTTTGTAGCAAAAAATCTAGGCTACAAGATCAAGTTCTCAAAAGTCTTGTGGACAAATGTTTAGTATATGTTCTCAAAAGTCTTGTGGACAAATGTTTAGTATGTGTTATATGGCCTTATTTCAGTGAGTTAAGATTTTCGTTTTTTCAAAAACCACGCATAAACGTTATTTTATCAAAAATACAAACATGTACACACATGTTGCTCACATATTATTGTAGCACAGTTTATGCTGAATACAGTGTTATCAGACTTTAGCCATTAATATGTCTTTAAGCAACTGAAAATAGCACAAATGTCAAGGCATGTCAAAACTTCTCCTGGGCCCAAAATACCCTCAGACCCCAGAGGGTTAAAAAGCCACAACTTTAAAAAGACATTCCAATGTTTTAGGAATATATTCTATTTTGTGAGAGAAAACTGCTATTTTGGAATATACTCTCTTTTTTTTTTAGATCTACTGAAGCACTCAGGGGTGATGCAGTGCATCAGTGCAGAGAGGGGAGAAAGCCACTGTAATGCGGCGTAAGGATCCAGCAGAGGTAAGGGATGGAAATTGCTTTGCTTCACAGCTTGAACAATCGACCGTTCTGCTCCGAAAAGAGAAAATAAAATGAGCGGTATGCAAGTCCCCTCCTTTTATACCCGTATGTCTAGGGGAGGGGCATGTACAGGTCCTTCTCAAAAAATTAGCATATTGTGATAAAGTTCATTATTTTCATAATGTAATGATAAAAATTAAACTTTAATATATTTTAGATTCATTGCACACCAACTGACATATTTCAGGTCTTTTATTGTTTTAATACTGATGATTTTGGCATACAGCTCATGAAAACCCAAAATTCCTATCTCAAAAAATTAGCATATTTCATCCGACCAATAAAAGAAGTGTTTTTAATACAAAAAAAGTCAACCTTCAAATAATTATGTTCAGTTATGCACTCAATACTTGGTCGGGAATCCTTTTGCAGAAATGACTGCTTCAATGAATCTAAAATATATGAAAGTTTAATTTTTATCATTACATTATGGAAAATAATGAACTTTATCACAATATGCTAATTTTTTGAGAAGGACCTGTATATACCACTCAATAATTCCCGTTGGCCTTTTATCAAAGATCAGAGGTGTTTCCGGGCTCTAAAGAGTGCCCACTAGAGTCACTTCATCGACACAATGTCAAGTGAGTGACAGATAGGGAACCAGAAATTGTTGATACACACTTTAATTGTTGCTAACCTTCCCTGGCAAAGCAGAGGATGACTAAGTTGTTAACATCATCCGTAACTGTTGTTAACCTTCCCTGATTAAACAGAGGATAACCAAAATTTGTAAACACATATTGAGGAAAAAGTGATATAACAATTAAAAAAAAATAATAAAATAGAATAATTAAAATGAAAGAAAGACAAAATCAAAATGATTCAGTGAAATCAATAAGTGCAGCACAAACAGATGTGTTTTCAGTCATTATGTAAATGTGGCTATTGTTGGGGCACATCTAACCTCTGGTTCCAGCTGTGGGTGGCTTAATAGATAAATGCTGTCTCAACTTGTTTTGAGTGAACCCTCTGTATGTCTAACTGACTTCATCCTAATGATCTGAGAGGTCTGTATAAGAAAACATGAAAAAGTTGCAGAAGATAATGTGTTTGTAAAGCCTTCTGTTAAATATAATTTAAACAGATACACGAAATAAATGCGAGTACTGGTATTTTCCTCTAAATATATTCAGCTCAGAGTATTTTTATAAGTGCTGGGAAAATTAACCTGTTCATTTCTGCTATTAATTATTTTTGTTTAACGCGTTGAAAAAAATGAATGCAATTAATGCAGTATCTGTTTTTTTTCCCTTCCTGAGCCTTAATGAGAAGGGATAAAGGTGACAGGTTATCCCTGGCAGGCTACTCAGCCTTACTGGCTCCATATGGTTAGGAATAGGGTGGGGTCAGGGTCATGCTGCCTACCTGGAACAAACAGAGGCACCTTTGTACAATGGGCGAATCTTTTTTCCCCACTTTCTGTGGCTAACTGACATATATAAATTTTCAGTAGGTACACACTCGAAATGACTGCACATCCTAGCACAGAAACTAACAGTGCACGTTTCATTGTGTAGTGAGACAGACTAATGTCTTGTAGCAGTATCCCCCTTCCTAATGTTGTAATTTGGGTGTAACCATGATTTTCCCGGATATGCATAATAACTTTTTAATGCGATTTTGTATTATGCGGCGTGCATAAGAACAGCACATCTGTCTGTTTTATTATATCCCGCCCCCTTATTCGGTGGTTTCGTTTATAGCCTATCAGCGTGCATTCGTGGGGTATATTAGGGCGGCTATGTGCCGCCTAGATGCGCGTCATGGTCTAATGGCCCCCCTCTTCTCCGGTATTGGGTGTTTCCGCTCAATAGGTATGTGTTGTCGTCATTGATTGTTTTTGTTCAACGTTAGGCTAACTGTGTGGCTCTGTTACCTTGTGTTAATGTTAGTTTCGTTATATGTGATTCAGCATTTGTTTGCGCGAGGCTCGTATCGAGCTCCGCTGGCCAATTGCTGCCTTCATTCAGTCAGCTGTTCCATACAGCCATGTGTGTGTGTGTGTGTGTGTGTGTGTGTGTGCGGCTGTAATTATGGCTGTAACTTCAACACTTTTGGTAAGTGAATGCCTTAAATATGATGGTGAGTGAAACTCGTGTGGGTTTCATGTTAATTGTTTGTTCTTCTATAGATGATCTAATCTGCTCACCAGAAGGTGTCTGTCTGGATTGAAGCTGCAGGGCTGAACTACGCTGCTGTTTTGTTTTCCGTTTTGTTATACATTTTGTTTTTGTATGTTTACATTTATAAACTCTGTCTCTGGCTTCAGAAGTGCTTTTTTCTCTCTCACAGAGAAGTGAGATTCGTCCTCTGTGTGTATCCTGAGCCACAGAGATTATCAGAGTTTGGAAATGGTGTTTTGTATTCATTGAAACCATTTTAATTTGTTATTGTTTGTGTGAAGTTGGTTCTGTTATGGTGATTTGTCATTATCTCTGCCCTTCACTGACATATGTGTTGTATGTTGAAAATCAGTTTGTCTTTTTGTTTTTAGGTGTATTTAGTTAATTTCCTCTTCTGTGTTTTCAGGAGCTGAAGGCCTAGTGCAGGGGGCTAGCTGTTCCGCGCGTTAAATGGTGGTAGTGCCCCTTTTCACCTGTGGAGTGCTGTGCATCTACAACTGACTCACCTGTGTTTATGTGTGTATGTGCGTGTGAGAGAGTGTACACTTGGGGGTGACGTGTCTTTATCGGGGAATTGCTGCCCCCGGCTAGCCTTCCTGCTCCTGGTAAGCCTCAGTGTATAAGTTTATGGGTGTGTGAAGCCTACTACAAACCACACAGCTGATTGTGGTACTCATAATTTTAATACACTTTTAAAGCACGAAATGAGCATTCAGTGCCCATTAAGATTAATCTGTATAGATGAATAAAATATTTTGTACCTTGGTATTCACGTCTCTTGCCCTCTTGTCTTGAAACAACGAACCTGTGTGCCCTTTTCGATTTGGGTTATTATTTCCCTGTTAAATACAGGGTGGCGTAGTCTGCTTATTTTATTGTCGCTTTCGTGGCGGCATCGGCGGCGAGCTTCCCCCCTCGGCCGGTGCCGCCGCCCTATCTATCCTCGACCGGCCATACCCCGCTACATTTGCATGAGGCATAATAAACTGCACAGAGAATGAAGACTTTGCGTGAACCAGGTGTGTGAGAGATATGGGCAAGCTGCTGTCGTTTCAAAAGCGGAACAGTGAAAGAGAGACCGAGCCTGCATGTGCACATGATAGAGACTGAAGGCAGTCACTGAACAGCAGCAGGAGAAAATAATAATTTTGAGATTTTAAACTTCAGCAAATTTAACTTTAGCATTCAATATGTTTTATATCTGTATAGTCTCAAATGTATTTTTAAGTTTCTCTTGCCAATAAAGTTTGATATGAATTGAATCTGACATTTGATCCTATTATTAAACAAAGTCCACTGGAAAAAAAGAGGAGGATTCTGGAAAATATTTTGCTCAACTTTTAATAACAACATTGTGCTTTCTCATGGTAACACAATAACCCTTAGCTGGCAGCATATCCATTGATTTTATGTCATGTATACTTGTAAAGATTAATACCTGTAATTGTCTTCGTATGGAATAGGACATAAAATTGTATCTTATTAACTCAAAAGATAAAAGATTAAAAAAAACCTGAACATTTCAATATAATAATGTTAATGAACAACAACAATAAATTATGACAAACCAGTTTCTTGTTCTTTTAAGTTCTTTTAAGACAAAGTATAAATTAAATATATTTATTATTTTTTTTAAATGTTTGTGGAAATGTATCATATACCATAATTTAATTGTGATTAATCCAAGAAACCAACATCTGCAGAAAAAATATAAATAAACTCCAGCAAGTTTCCATTTGTCCAGCTTTGGTGTCAGCATGTCTTATTTAGAAGTCATCATTCCTATGCCCTATTCTGAACTTAAAGCACAGCTTTAGAGCGGTCTCTTCAGGTCCAGTAAAGGGGTAGCCAAGTTGCCGCTATGACCCTCACTTTCTGCCATCATGTGATATCCCTAACAGCTGGAAAAAGCTATCAACCACGTGTTCTAGACCAGGTATGGCGCCCATGTGTACATCACCCGCTTCTCTACATTCTGCACATGATCACGACAAGAACACTGCGTTTACTTTCAGTGATATCAGATTGATTATAAACATGATTATAAACCTTGATTTATCTTTAGAAGCAAGAAAGTGAAGGATGTGTGTCCAGAATCCCTGTCCCAAGGGTTAGCCTTCTAGGTTAGCAAAACATAATGTAACGTGGCAGTACACTGGTGAGAAGACCAGATGCTGTTCTTTTTGAATGGGAGAGATGCTATAGTACGCTGAATAAATAGTTTTTATGTGGAAACAGCTCATCACTTAATGAAATCACTACCTGTCCTATACTCTTCAACATGTTTCACATGAAACAATCCTTTTGGAGTGAAATATGTGTGGAGATTACTATGGTAAATTTGCTGTTTTATAGTAGTAGGACAGTTTACAGGACAGTTTCGCGACAGGTAGATAGATGTCAGTCTCTACAGCTCTGTATGATATCTGCAAACTGTAACTCACTATCATAACATGATAGCTGACCATTACTATCTCAGTATAAAAGCATCTCTGGCATGTCTGTGTTTTTTATTCTGTGTTGCTGACAGTATGTAACCCCCACCACAGGGCCACAATAATACATCCGAAGAGAAAAAACATATTCTCAATGGGTCTGAGCTCACTAAATACTTTTAAATTAACTAATATTTTGAGTCCCGAGTTCGGGGTTTCACAAGACCCTCTCAACTTGTATGAAATCATGTAAGTTCAAAGGTGTATATATGACCGCAACCTGGGGTCTCACCAGCTGCAGATATCCAACTGAACGAATAAACCATACAACAGTATTAGCTT
This sequence comes from Xyrauchen texanus, assembly GCF_025860055.1. NCBI lineage: Eukaryota > Metazoa > Chordata > Actinopteri > Cypriniformes > Catostomidae > Xyrauchen > Xyrauchen texanus. The sequence goes on along the minus strand of NC_068284.1, from coordinate 26,932,807 downwards.
GAATAAACATTAACTATATTCTCAGTAAGAACCTCTTATCTTTCTCCCTTCAAATCAGCAGTATTACTGATGATCACAGTTTACACATGAAACAAAATTTTTTTTAATAAAAAAAAAATAATGGCAAACAAAACAACATAATGGCAATTGTATGTACAGAATACAGAAATTAGCAATTTCTTGAAATAAACCAATAACAACACAATCCAATTAATAAAATCAATACAAATTGCAATCAGTCCTGTGTATTGTTTATGTGTAATGTATATGTGTTCGTTGTTCAGTTCAGTGTGAAAATGACTACAAAATCTCCTCAATCAACGAAGAAACCTCTTTTCCATATGCTCCATCCTTTGACTAATGATCGTCCTCCATTTTGGAACCTCCAGCGGTGCTTTCTCTCATGACCGAACACAGCTGAAATATGCCATCCGATCGCCACTAGTCTGTGTGGCACATCTAACACAATAAAATTAGTTCAGACATATATTCAACTTGACAACTGCGTAAATTAAGTAAGTTAACAGCAGCCACACGTGTAGCAGTTCTCTCTCCCCTCAGGCTGGCTGAACTGATGAACGTGACTCCAAATTATTCCAGAGTACATACCGAAAATTTAACAATTTAACTTAAAACATGAATTTGAAACACAACATCAAATAAACCTGTATACATATATATAATTAATATAGTAATCCAAATTATAAGTGTTTATTGTTTATACACTTTATGACCAGGTAATCAAATCACCGTATACAATATGTCATATAAAATATTAACTATCAAATACCAAAGGATATAGAATGATAAAGACTTACCTAACACAATAAAAGTAGTTCAGACATATATTCATATATTTAACTTGACAACTGCGTAAATGGAGTAAATTAACGGCAGCCACACATGCAGCAGTTCTCCCTCCCCTCAAGCTGGCTGAACTGATGAACGTGACTCCACCTCCACGCAGCGCATCCTCATAATACATCTGTACTATGTTCTGTATTAATACATTTTCTTAATGCAAGAAAATAAAATATATGTCTGATCCTTTTATGTATTAGGAAAGTAAAAAAATAAGAATAAATAAACATACACTAATATAAAATAAAAAAAGATTTAACACAAACTCCAAATATTGGGGTGGGTTACATATACTCTAGCAGCCAATTACATTATAGACAGTCTTTTCTCTGCTGGTATGATTACTAAATGCATTTGTTCTGAAATATATTTGCATATATATCAATGATTGATAAGTTTAATCGATCAAATTATTAACGACAATTAATCGATCATCAATTTTTCATCACCATTCCTAATTGTTCCTAATGTTGCCAAATGTAAGGATTGAATTATGCTATTTCTATATTATGGTTAAAGGTAGGATATTATATTTAGAATCATACTAGTGCCTCATAACACTAGTTTTGTAGAAAGAGAAAACATTGCCTCTGATTGTGTATTATCTCAATATACTCAAATATCCTTTTTATTTTGAGCTTAAACCTTGGACAATGTTGATGCAGACACTAATTTTACTGACAGTGATGGATTCTAATGTCAGTGTGGCTGAAAGGGATCGAAGGAGGATTTTATTTCTGTACAGCTTGCTTGTTTTCCAAGGGTTATACTCTTTATCAAAGTGAAGGGGTGGTCTGCTAGTGCGCTCTAAAATTTATTTTGTGCTAGGTCAGATCCAATGAAGCTGTATCATTTAGCAGTTTAATCCTGACATAAAGCTAAAGAGTAATTTTTCAAATGTTCAATTACACTGACCTTATAGGAAGTTCTTTGTGAGTTTACAACTGATTCAGTTGCTTTTAGACTACATTTTGTGAGGCAGAGAATAACAGCCTAGTAATGATTACTTTAGTAAAATGCATTACCAGCCAAAGTTTGGACACACATGCTCATTCATAAATATTTCTAATTTTTACATTGTTGAATTTTGAAATATATTCTCTCGACCTACTTCACGGAGTGCCACCTGGGATGGTTTTAAACATTATTGGATCTCATAATTATAATGCATACTTTGTTGGCTGTGTTTTCTTCATTATATGGTCAAACTAATTCATTAATACAATTATGAAATTATAATAAATTAATACAATCATCAATAGTTTATTTTTTTAAACACAATAATTTAGATGCTAAATGTATATTTGTATACAAAATTAATTAAACCATTTAAACAATGAATCAAAAGCTTTTTAAGATCATGAGAAACAAATTCAGTCAAATGTGTCCAAACTTTTGACTGCAGTGTGATTATTTAAGGAATAGTTCACCACCATTAGTTTGTCATAATTTTCATGTCGTTCCAAACCCATATGACTGTCTTGTGTGGAACATAAAAGTAAAACATTTAATACATGTCCCATTGGTGGAATTCAGTGCAATGGCAGTACACTCTTAGAAAGAATGTGTCAAAAATGACAACCTGTGTTAAATTTTGACACATTCGTGGGTGAGCTCCAGGACCACTAGTTTTGTGTTAATTTGAACTCATTCACTGTGTAAATGATTTTAACACAGTAATGTGTCAGGAAAGGTTAACATAAAGATGTGTAAACGTGTCATTTTAACTAAGTATGTGTTGTCTGTGGCTACACAAAATGTGCAGGAAAATGCACCTACAGTAAAACCCTATAGAAAAAAGTGGCATTTTTGGCATAATATCAGTTATATAAAATAATGACCAATGACAACCATTAATGAGCAGTAAAAAAATATGTCCAGCATAGGACAGTTTCACAAATTCATAAGGCAGATAACAATTATATCATGTCAATACTTTGTATCTGGGATTGATGTAGATCTGATCATCCAAAAAACTTGTCTGAATATCAAGGGGTCGGCAATCTGACAGATCAGTAGGAATTTGTACAATTCTGTACTCCTCCACCTTTTCCACAACGAATGAGTAAAAGTGATCATCAAAATATTTGACCTTAACAGTCCTTAAAAAAGCTAACAAAATGTTTTGGTCCACTTTGGGAACCTTACCAGGGATGGCATGTCAATGAAACGGGGGTACTGTTGGCAAATGTCACCAACTGTTGGTAGACTGCATACTGATCCAGTTCCTACGATGATTGAATGTCTTTTCCATTGCGGTTCTGATGGAGGCGATGTTTTCAGATGATGGCTTAATTCTCTTGATGACAGTCAACCATTCATTTATGTCTTCATCGATAGATGATGTTACTGAGGTTCCCGCTGACACACTGCGCGGAGCTTTACGTTTTCTCCGATAGCGTCGCTGTCCCTCTTCAAGATGCCGCCTCATATTTCGAAGCTTCATTTCGATGAATCCTTTATGGGACACAGGGTCATATAGATGCTCCTACAAACACATTTTATTGAAAGTTTGTAAACAATACACTTTTGCCAATAAAATACACATTTCAGCAGAACTATGAGCTCAAGTATGCTAGATTAAATTTTAATACTTACATATCCTTCATTCTCTCCAGCAAGGCTGAGACTTAGAGAGGGAACACTGCAATCAAAGATTTCGCTAAATTCAACTTGTCAGCAGTACAGGGGTAATTGTTTGAGACAAAAACATGATACACATGCAAGAAATTACTATAAAAAGTTACAATTTAATAACACGCAGTTAAATAATGTGTAGCCTACTAATTTTTTCATCAATTTAGAGCTGAATAACTTTATACAAACTACATATTATTTATTTTAAGTCATGAAAAACATCCATAGTCAAATATTATATCTGAATTAAGTAAACGAGAAAGAGAGGATTCTTTAATGAATTCATCTAATCATAATTGTTGGGTGATGTTAACCCTGACTCTGGGGCATTTCAGGGTCATCACTTAATATAATGTTACAAATATTTTTTTCCCTAACATTCACTTAAGACATAACAGATAATGTTTGCATGAATACTCGCCAAGATAGATATTTTGAAATAATGTAATTCTGTGTATGTGTATATATTGGGATGGTGCATTGTCTGAGGCGTATTTGTGCACGCATCAGATATGTCAATCAGCTAAATAAGATTGTTTCGTTTACATCAGCATGAACCGAAATTCACTCCCCAAAAAATCATTACTTGGCAATGCTAAACAAAAGATTGTGATGCTATTATGTATCAATACCCCCCACCTTTATGCTACATGTCACTTTACATAGTAATGATTAGAATCTGCCCTTAAAACATAAACTTACAATCCACTTTTTGCAACAAGATCACTGACGCTGATAGTGATGATCTTTTTTCTTTCCAGTGTAGATAGCATGCCTGTGCGATGATATTCAGCCATTATATCAGATGCCTTCTTGGTCAGTAAGGACTGTAATGGTGGAGAGTCTTCCATCTAATCAAATTAACAGATCAAAAGTTGTTAAGAGTTTTTGATTTAGTAGAAATAAATGATTTAGTGAGAGTTTTACTGCAGTGCTTACCTGAATGTTTTCAATCGGAGGCTGAATGGGGATGACTTGTAAGGTGACCACAGTGGCAACATGAACTTGAAATTTGTCATATTCTTGCACAGTTGTGATGATGTCACAATCAATGTAGTCATTGAAGCCTTTGTTAAATTTCAGAAACCGTTCTAACTGAACAGGATGGGGGAATTCTGAATAACAGTTTTCCAAAAGTTGTGAAGCATCACAGATGTGAAAAATCTTTTTGTATGTTTCTGTATTGTCTTTATAGATTCAAACAAGTACAGCTTTGGTCCGTTGTCCAGTGACTAAAGACCCAGGAGTCACTGGCCCAGGATCATCTTCAGATGGGTCCATTTGCTGTGTAATAAAAAAAATATATACATTTAGACAAAATACAGCATAATACATATTTTATTTACTGATTTTTACAACATTTACACATAGAATTAGCTGATACCATAGCTAAATTCATTTCTCATCACAATTGAAGTTAGTTAATAAGCCTGCAGCAACACATTCATACACCAGCCTCCTTACAAATCTGAACTACCTTTTCTCGGATCCATTTTTTTCCTTTATTTTTTTCTAACACAATATCAAGGCCATATAAGCTATATTTTGGGCCAGGCATAGGCTACATGGAGCTGTTCTGATAGTTGAGAGAGGCCGTGAGCCCCAGCACAAGCAATCATTTGAATTTTCGTGGCATTATAATTTTGTAGAATTATTTTGCAATACATTTAAGTTAACATTTAGGCTAAGTTACCAGCCTGCAGCTAAAATGGCACCAAAACATTTCCACATAGCCGTTAACGTCTATTTTCATATCGAATTCAAATAGCTACACTTAACCAATACCAAGTAAACAACAATTACACTGTTTTATTTTGTCATTACTGGTACAATTTCACTTTTCATTGGCGACGTCTAAAGCTAATATTGAGAAAATAAGTGCAAAAAGCGCGGTCCCATGTTAACCTAATCTTGCATGGTTTAACATTGTTTGCAAAATAATCCAGACATTTTAATAGAAATTCTTCAGAAAACTACTTATTCTAACATTTTTATTATGTGTGCTTTGTGTAACTCTATTGACTATGTGTTATGAAGGTAAGTGAGGACCCAAAAGCGATATAGCAAAAACAGAGTCTTTTAATGAAGTTCAGGGAAAAATGTCAAACACAAAGTCTTCTCCTTGAGAGGTATGCAAACAAACAACCCGCAGAGAGGGCGTTAATAAACAGAACAAACAAATGCTTCCTTAGGTAGTTTCAGAGCGAGTCCTTGGGCAACAGTCAGGGTATGCGGGAAAGCGACTACAGGCTGCGGGTCTCTCCCAAGGGCTGACCGGAGTCGAGGGTAGATAGCGGATACCAACTCTCTCGTAGCGTCAGATAACTGGGCACAAATATTGGAGATGGTTAGCAGCGAACAGTTAGTGATGATGGCGGATGCCAACAGGACAGGACTCTGGACAGAGACAAACAGGACTGTAGTTTGCTTCTTGTGAGAGAAACTCTAGTGAGAATCCGACAAAGAATGCAGCGATAGCAAGGAAAGAAGTAGAGAGCTAATCATAGGAAAGAGGGAACAGGTGGGAAGAGGATTAACGTGGAATTCAGGGGAGATGAGAAACAGCTGGAAGCGGAGAGAAAGGAGAGGGAAAGTAACATATAACGATCAGCAGAGGGCGACAGAGTAGAGGGAAAGAACAGAAACGAGACATACCATGACAAGATGAGACAAGACATGACAGTACCCCTCCCTCAACGAACGCCTCCTGGCGCTTCCGAGGAGGAGACCTGGCGGCTACGGAGGAAATCATCGATAAGCGAACGGTCCAACACGTCCCGAGAGGGGACCCAACTTCTCTCCTCGGGTCCGTATCCCTCCCAATCCACCAGAAACTGATGACCACGACCCCGAGCGTGCATGTCCAGAATCTTGCGGACCCTGTAGATAGGAGCGCCTTCAACACGAACGGGAAGGGAACAGGGACGAGTGGGAGCGCGAAGAGCGGGCTTAACACAGGAGACGTGGAAGACTGGGTGGACACGGCGAAGATAGCGGGGAGAAGAAGTCGCACCGCGACGGGACTAATAACCTGCGAGATACGGAACGGACCGATGAAGCGCGGGGTCAATTTACGAGAGACAGACTTAAGGGGAAGGTTGAGAGTGGAAAGCCATACCTTCTGGCCGCGACAATATCTAGGGCTCTTAGTTCTACGTTTGTTAGCAGCTCTCACAGTTTGGTCCCTATAACGGCAAAGAGCTGACCTGACACCCCTCCAGGTGCGCTCGCAACGTTGGACAAAAGCCTGAGCGGAAGGAACGCTGGAATCGGCGAGCTGAGACGAGAACAGCGGAGGTTGGTACCCGAGGCTGCTCTGAAAAGGGGACAGACCAGTAGCAGATGAAGGAAGCGAATTATGGGCGTATTCTGCCCAGGGAAGGTGCTTGGACCAGGACGCGGGGTTACGGAAAGAAAGGCTGCGCAAGATGCGACCAACAGTCTGATTGGCCCGTTCGGCTTGACCGTTAGATTGAGGGTGGAAGCCGGACGAGAGACTGACAGAAGCCCCAATCAAGCGACAAAATTCCCTCCAAAACTGAGACGTAAACTGCGGACCTCTATCCGAAACAATATCAGAGGGGAGGCCATGAATTCTGAAAACATTTTTGATGATAATTTGCACCGTCTCTCTAGCGGAGGGGAGCTAGCGAGGGGGATAAAATGGGCCGCCTTAGAAAATCGATCGATAACCGTGAGAATGACTGTTTTGCCCGCCGACGCAGGGAGTCCGGTGATGAAATCTAAGGCGATGTGTGACCACGGTCGAGAAGGAATAGGAAGTGGTCTGAGAAGTCCGGCCGGAGGAGAGTTCCCAGACTTGGTTTGCGCGCAGACGGAGCAAGCCGCCACGAAACGACGCGTGTCACGTTCCCGAGTGGGCCACCAAAAAACGCTGGCGAATGGAAGCGAGCGTGCCCCGAACGCCGGGGTGACCAGCCAATTTGGCCGAGTGAGCCCACTGAAGAACGGCCAGGCGGGTAGGGGCGGGAACAAAGAGAAGGTGTCTAGGACAGGTGCGCGGCGAGGGAGTGAGAGTGAGCGCTCGTTTAACCTGCCTCTCAATTCCCCAGACAGTCGACCCAACGATACGTCCTGCAGGGAGAATCCCCTCAGGGTCCGTGGAGACCTCGGAGGAATAGAGACGAGATAAGGCATCAGGCTTGGTGTTCTTGGAGCCTGGGCGGTAGGAAATAAAATCAAATCGGGCGAAAAACAGAGCCCAACGAGCCTGGCGCGTGTTAAGTCGTTTAGCAGAACTAATGTATTTTAGGTTCCTATGGTCAATCCAAACGACAAAAGGAACGGTCGCCCCCTCCAACCACTGTCGCCATTCGCCTAGAGCTAGGCGGATGGCGAGCAGCTCGCGGTTACCCACATCGTAGTTACGTTCAGACGGCGACAGGCGATGAGAAAAGTACGCGCAAGGGTGGACCCTGTTGTCCGAGAGAGAGCGTTGGGAAAGGATGGCTCCCACGCCCACCTCTGACGCGTCAACCTCGACCACGAACTGTCTAGACAAATCAGGTGTAACAAGGATGGGCGCGGACGTAAAGCGGTTCTTGAGGAGATCAAAAGCCCCCTGGGCGGAAACGGACCATCTAAAGCACGACTTGACGGACGTAAGGGCAGTCAGGGGAGCAGCCACCTGACTGAAATTACGGATGAAGCGTCGATAAAAATTGGCGAAACCGAGAAAGCGCTGCAGCTCGACGCGTGACTTAGGTACGGGCCAATCTAAAACGGCTTGGACCTTAGCAGAATCCATTCGAATACCCTCTGCAGAAATGACAGAGCCGAGAAAACTAACGGAGGCGGCATGGAAAGTGCATTTCTCAGCTTTCACGTAAAGACGGTTCTCTAATAGGCGCTGGAGGACGCGACGAACATGCTGGACATGAATTTGGAGAGACGGAGAGAAAATCAGGATGTTGTCGAGGTAAACGAAAACAAAGATGTTCAGCATATCTCTCAGGACGTCATTAATTAGTGCCTGAAAAACAGCAGGGGCGTTAACGAGGCCGAACGGAAGAACCCGATATTCAAAGTGCCCTAACGGAGTGTTAAACGCCGTCTTCCACTCGTCCCCCTCCCTAATGCGTACGAGATGGTAAGCGTTACGCAGATCCAACTTAGTAAAAAACTTAGCTCCGTGCAAGATCTCGAAAGCTGATGACATAAGAGGGAGCGGGTAACGATTCTTAACTGTTATGTCATTCAGCCCTCGATAATCAATGCAGGGGCGCAAGGAACCGTCCTTCTTCTGAACAAAAAAACCCCGCCCTGGCGGGAGAGGAGGAGGGGACAATAGTACCGGCATCGAGAGCTACAGATAAATAATCCTCGAGAGCCTGACGTTCGGGAGCCGACAGCGAGTAAAGTCTTCCCCGGGGGGGGAGTGGTTCCCGGACGAAGTTCGATACTACAATCATACGAACGATGCGGAGGAAGAGAAGTGGCCCAGGACCAACAGAACACCGTCCGCAGATAGTGATACTCCTCCGGCACCCCCGACAACTCACCAGGCTCCTCCTGAAAAACAGAGACAGAGGACACAGGGGGAACAGCAGACATTAAACATTTCACATGACAAGAGACATTCCACGAAAGGATAGTATTCTTAGACCAATTAATAGAGGGATTATGTTGAACTAGCCAGGGATGGCCTAAAACAATAGGGGCGAAAGGGGACTGAAAAATAAAAAAAGAAATGGTCTCGCTGTGATTACCGGAGACAGTGAGGGTCAAAGGTAACGTCTCACGCTGAATCTTGGGGAGGGAACTGCCGTCCAAGGCAAACAGGGCCGTGGACTTCCTTAAGTCCATGAGGGGGATACCATGTTCCCGAGCCCAGGTCTCATCCATGAAGCAGCCCTCCGCCCCAGAGTCAATCAAAGCCCTGCAGGTGGCAGAAGAGCCAGTCCAGCGGAGATGGACGGGAAAGGTGGTGCAAGACCTCGAAGGAGAGACCAGAGTCGTAGCGCTCACCAGTAGCTCTCCTCTTACTGGCGAGCTCTGGCTTTTACCGGGCAGGAGGTCACGAAGTGAGTAGCAGAACCGCAATAGAGGCAGAGATGGTGGGTGATTCTCCGCTCCTTTTCCTTAGCCGAAATGCGGATGCCCCCCAGCTGCATGGGCTCAGAAACCAAGGTGGTGGAGGAGGATGGTAGTGCTGCGGAGAGGGGTGCAAAGGAAAATGTGGACTCCTGGTCACGAGCTCGGCGACGGCGATCGAACCGTCTCTCTATGCGGATGGCGAGCTCAATCACGGAATCCATGCTGGAGGGAACCTCTCGGAAAGAATCTCGTCCTTAATCTCCGTGCAGAGACCATCCAAAAAACGGGCGAGCAGCGCCGGCTCGTTCCAGTCACAGGAGGCTGCAAGAGTACGGAACTCAATGGAGTAGTCAGTAATGGACCGCTTACCCTGACGCAAAGACGATAGGACCCGGGATGCCTCTTCACCAAAAAAAGAGCGGTCAAAAACCCGTATCATCTCCTCCTTGAAATCCTGATAACAGTTAGTACATTCAGCGTCCGCCTCCCAGATGGTCGTTCCCCACTCTCGAGCCCGTCCAGAAAGGAGCGATACCATGTAGGCGATACGGGCTCTGCTCTGGGAATAAGTAGTGGGCTGGAGAGAAAAAACAACGTCACACTGGGTGAGAAACACACGGCATTCAGAGGGCTCACCAGCATAGCACGGCGGGTTATTAATCCTGGGTTCCAGAGGCTCGGGAGCCCTGGAGGTGACCGGTGGCTCAGGGCGAAGAAGAAGTATCTGTCTCAAGAGTTCGGAGACCTGAGCAGCCAGGCTCTCAATGGCGTGCCGCGCTGCAGACAGCTCTGCCTCGTGTCTGCCTAACATCGCTCCCTGGATCTCGACGGCTGACTGGAGTGAGGCCGGGGTCGCTGGGTCCATCTTGGTCGGATTCTTCTGTTATGAAGGTAAGTGAGGACCCAAAAGCGATATAGCAAAAACAGAGTCTTTTAATGAAGTTCAGGGAAAAATGTCTAACACAAAGTCTTCTCCTTGAGAGGTATGCAAACAAACAACCCGCAGAGAGGGCGTTAATAAACAGAACAAACAAATGCTTCCTTAGGTAGTTTCAGAGCGAGTCCTTGGGCAACAGTCAGGGTATGCGGGGAAGCGACTACAGGCTGCGGGTCTCTCCCAAGGGCTGACCGGAGTCGAGGGTAGATAGCGGATACCAACTCTCTCGTAGCATCAGATAACTGGGCACAAATAGTGGAGATGGTTAGCAGTGAACAGTTAGTGATGACGGCGGATGCCAACAGGACAGGACTCTGGACAGAGACAAACAGGACTGTAGTTTGCTTCTTGTGAGAGAAACTCTAGTGAGAATCCGACAAAGAATGCAGCGAGAGCAAGGAGAGAAGTAGAGAGCTAATCAGAGGAAAGAGGGAACAGGTGGGAAGAGGATTAACGAGGAATTCAGGGGAGATGAGAAACAGCTGGAAGCGGAGAGAAAGGAGAGGGAAAGTAACATATAACGATCAGCAGAGGGCGACAGAGTAGAGGGAAAGAAAAGAAACGAGACATACCATGACAAGACGAGACAAGACATGACACTATGGACAGTTAAAGTTATTGCCAATTAACATTTTTGTCCGCTAAGTTTTGCAAATACCTGACCGTGCCTTGCCCTTAACAGTTCGCTTAGAAACCAAACTAAACCTAGTATACACATATATCAGCAGCAGAAAATGACGTTTTTCGCACATAAATACAAGTAAAAATGACTTCAAGTAGAACTTACCTTAAGAATCTTATTAGCAGTCACCCAACGACTTGTCTTCTCCATCTCTCGTCTCAGAAAGGTGGTTTTTAGGCGAGGGGAATTCTCTCGTCAATTTCAAAATGGCAACCGATTAAAAAAAAAGTTACTTGCGTTTCAGATCGTTAAAATAGGGCCCAGAGTGTGTAAATCTAATCGGTAAAGATCATTCTACACATGTTGTGTTGGATGTTGTGAACAAATACACAGGTTGTGTTCATTTTAAAAGGACACATTACTATGTGTAACACATCTGAATTCTTCCAACACATTTTTATCTAATATTGACACAACATGTGTAATCTAGAGTGCTACACATAATTTGTGTCATTTTTCTACACATTTCTTCTAAGAGTGTACATAGTGACTCACTTTGTAACACTTAATAATGCACTCAAATTGCCATAAAAGTTGTCCATGTGGCTTGCGCGTCATATACCAAGTCTTCTGAAGTCACACGATCACTTGATGATCAGACTATAATTTAAATAGTTATTCACTCTAAAATCACATTGAATCAAAACATTAATAAAATACTGTACATAAACTGAACTGAAATCCAATATGGTGTCTACTGTACAACAATAGTATTAAATCTCAATAGTTCCTCATTGATTCATTAAATTATTAGGGCCCAAGCACTGAAAGTGTGGAGGCCCTATTGTTCTTCTAAGTTTTATTATTATTAGTGCCCAAGCACTGAAAGTGCGGAGACCCTATTTTTCATCTAAGAATTATTAGGGCCCAAGCACTGAAAGTGCAGAGGACCTATTGTTCTTCTAAGGATTCTTCTGCTTCTTCTTTTCAAGGTTTTCGGTACTTTTGGGGTACTTGGAAGTTTGCACACGGATCAGATTTGTTGGCCATTAGGGCTGGGCAAAGTTGCAAAGTGGGCTCTGTAGTGCCCCTTTGAAAATGGGTGTGTACGGGGCGCTCTGTAGCACCCCCATTTTCACCTAGTCACCAGAATTGGTTAATATATAATTCTCATCAAGCCGGACAACTTTCGCTCTGACAGTGATAAGCTCCACCCAACAGGAAGACTCCCATTTTGAATTGTTTGAAAAATGCATGCTCTGGAATTTGAAATACTCCTCCTAGAGGATTCATGTTACAGATACCAAATGTGGGCGACATCATGCCAAAACACTGATGATGCAAAATTGCAAATCATTTTTTTATATATCGAACAGTGTTGCCATGGCATTTTTTATAAATAAAATATAATAAAAATATCAACTGAAATGTAAAAATACTAGAAAGAAAAGAATACATGATATATATATGATAAGACATATATATATTAGTCTTATCATATATTCTATATATACTTAATTTTCTATTACATTTTTTTTTTTTTATTATTATCTGTCTTGTTGCTGTTTTGTATTGTTGTGCATTGGAAGCTCCTGTCACCAAGACACATTCCTTGTATTTGTAGGCATACCTGGCAATAAAGCTGATTCTGATTCTATTTGTCTAACCCAGTTCTGAGTGGCAATTACAAGAAATATCCATTAGAGGTCAGCCAAGCTGTTGAATGATTAACAAACACTTACAGATGTCTAGAATGGTACCCTCTTTCATCAACTTCTTGCATATGTACAGTCTGTTATGTATGTCTACGTATGTGTAACAATGTTCTTCATTTAATTATGTTTATCAAAAGAAGGACAGATAAAGTTAAAGATCCGTTTAAGATGGCTTGCAAAATAATAACGTCTGGATCTTAGAAATAACAGGTTATTTTTGGGAGCAATGACGTCACTTTCCACCCCATGTGGTCCAAATCACTCTGAACCAGATTGTCGTTTGTTTGTGCTGATTTGTGTCATTAAAAGAAACACTAATTGTGTATCTTCCTTAAAAATAGTATGAAACATTTCGGGAGCAGTAACGTCACTCCAAATCTCTCCGAACCAGTGTCATTCGTTTGTGCTGATTTGTGCTGTTAAAAGAAACATCATAAAATTGTTCCTTTTTGTATTTAACAAGATAGCTTTTAGGAGCCGTGAAATATTCAAGTGAAACATCACAGTATTCAGTTCTGAATAAGTTTATTAGTTTTAATTCTGCTAGAAGCTGGCGTGACTTGTGTTGACTGTGTTTGTGTAAATGCATAGTGCTATATACTAGCTAATATTCCAAATATTTATTTGAAATTTCAGCGCAAATGTTTGAAATCATATTACGTGCCATTGACATGCTTGAATGCATTTGATGTTGCACTAAAATGACATGCAGCACCACAAAAAAGCACTTGAAAAAACAACTTGTGCAATAGTAGTATATTTAGATTACATTTTCTTGTAATCAATCAATGTTCAATTTCTTGGAAGGTTCTTTGACACACTGAACACAGCCTAGGTTTCCTATCTGTCACTCACTCAACGTTGTGTCGATGTAGTGACACTAGGGGTCACTCTTGGGAGCCCCAATCACTGCTGATCTTTGAGAAAAGGCCAATGGGAATTGGCGAGTGGAATTTGAATGTTACTCCCACGGACATACGGGTATAAAAGGAGCAAGCTAACAACCACTCATTCAGATATTTTATTCTGAGCTGAGCGGTTGATTTGAAGAGAGCTTAATTCCACTGCCGGTCCATTCACCTCATTAAGACACGTATGCTGTTGGATATATGCCACATTTCAGCAGCTTTCTCTCCCTCAGCACGATTGATGCAGAGTATGCCCCTAGGCACTTCAACAGCTAAAAGAGTTTATATTCTTGCAAATGAATTATATATTCCTCTTAAAGAGTTTGCACTGATGGATAGCATATTTTAAAGACGTCTTTCCGTCTGTGTGTAATTCCTGGTTGCGGTCGCTATCTCTCTGTTTCTGACGGCCACGATCGGCCTCACTTGCCAGAGCCATAATCACGTTGAGGCAGCGTTCGTGGATGGTTCATGTTCTCATTGCGAGAATATGACCATGGCAAAGTTGCGGTGTCGACTTTCCTTCTTCCGGGGGAAAGACACTCCAGCCTCCCCCCGCGCCGGATCTTCTACCTATGGTTATGAGGCCGGGTCGGTGGATGCTGGAGGCTATTTGGGGACTCCAATGGGTGCGCCGGACAATCCCCCGCAGACCGCCCATTCCCCAGCACGCTCCTTTGCACCAGTCGAGTTCTGGGATGAGACAGGCAGCTCGCCTCAGTGCCAGCTTAATGTCTCTTTCGGAGCTCGCGAGAAGGATGAGGTTTCGATAGCAGCATCGGAGAGTGTGTTAGTGATGTCGGACGGCGTGGACTTGACTGAGCTACCACCTTCAGGTGTGCCCACCCAGGCTAAGGCTGACGCGGAGTTGACCGCCGTACTTGCCTGGGCCACCACAAGTGTCAGGCTGAAGTGGAACCCTTCACCCACCCCTGAAGCTCATGGCTTGATGATTGGTTCCTGGGATCGGGCACAGCTGCGCCCCTTTCTTCCCTGAAGTGCACAATGAACTGATGAGGTTGTGGGGGACACCTTTCTCTGTCCGAACCCGACTCCCCAGTTTGTCTGCTCTCACTACCCCCGATGTGGCCGAGGTATATACAGAGATGCACGAGGGTAGTCCTGATCCCGATTTGATGCAGGAGCTGTGCTTGGCGACCAACCTCGGCCTCTGGGCAACGAAGGTCATGATGTCCACCTTGCTGGTCCAGGAGCGCCAACTATGGCTGAATCTGGTCGAGATGAGGGACGGTGACAAGGTTCGTTTCCTGAACACGCCGATTTCCCATAGCAGTCTATTCAGCGTCACCGTCGAGGACTTTGCACAGCAGTTCTCAGTGGTGAAGAGCAGACAGAGGTTATACAGCACATCTTGCCCCGGCGCAGCTCAAGATCCCAACCCTGTCTGCTCGCCGATGGCATCCCCCTATGCCGGCAAAAGTCCAGGTGTCTCCACTGCAGCCCTAGCCAAGTTCTCGGACCTGGCATAGAGCCCCCTGCAGGAAGCTGACCCTGCCTCACAGACTGATGCTAAGACCTCGAGGAAGGCTCCTAAACACCCCTGAGACGGATGACCCAGGGAGGAAGACACCCGCCGGAACCTTGAAGCTGGTATTCAGACCACTCCATCCCAGGTGTAGGGCCGGGAGCTGAATCTTGTGTTCCCTTTTGTTTTATTTTCACAGAACCCCGGACAGGCTGTGGTACCCACATTTTCAAAAGAAAGAGCAGTTTCCCTAATCATTGGCTCACACAGCCGGTGCTTACGGTCCCTGTTATCACGGCCACCGGACACCGAGCAATCGCGGCCAGTGCGATTTGAACGCGGCAACACCCAATAACTTCACATGATTTTATGAACTCTGGGTTAAGCCGGTTCATCCCGTACGTTGTCAGGTATGAACAGGTAAGTATACAGGACAGCTGGTGAACCAGCTCCTTTTATACCTGTTTCTCCAAGGGAGTGGCATGCAAATTCCACTCGGCAATCCCATAGGCCTTTTCTCAAAGATCAGAGGTGTTTGGGACTCCCAAGAGCGACCCCTAGTGTCAATGCATTGACACAATGTCTCATTCCCTCCATCAGGGAACCGAGGTTATGATAGTAACCAAGACGTTTGCCATCAATGTAGATATTGTGTATTTTCAATTCATCATGGTTCCAATAACCAATTAAAAATGTATTATCTGACATACTGTTTAATGTATTGCAGTTTAGTAATATATTTTTGAAACAAAGATAAGTGATATTGTGGTGGCCTGTAAATAACAACTATGATTATATAAAGTTTGTTGAGTTGACATGTTATGAACTCTATGTTAACATTGGGAATGCCCAAAATACTGTAATCATTATTAATTCTACAGCATATGTCAACACCACCATATTTTTTATGTTGGAAAAAACCCTGAACATTCATTAGGAAAACTGAAAAAGGTTTGTGTGTGTTATTGGTGAAATATTATAAAGTTCAAACTGTGGCATTGTGTTGATACATTATTAGATGTTGTTTTTGCAATAAATTGCTTTATCAGCAAAATCTTGAATGATCAACCCACTTAAAGTCTTGACTTGACTTAAAGCAAAATAAAAATACCTGTACAACTGCAAAAAATTTTTTAGTGATATGACTGCTTCATTAACAGTTAATCCTTGCACTTTGTTTACAGTGCAAGAACATGCCAGCTTTAATGGGAACCGCTTACCCAACCCACCCTTGCTGTTATCTCGCTCTTCCTCTAAAGTAATTGGAGTGGAATTCATGATTTTTCTATGTGGTATGCTTTCTAGTGGTATTCCCAATTTTATCATCATCAAACTGAACAAATACTTAATTCACAATTGTGTTGCTTGTATTAAGGGCCATGTCTGTTATAGTAACACAGACACCATTTCCAAGCCCATCAGCAATGTTCTGCACCTTTAGCTAATAGAAACGTTTCGGGTAAACAGGAAATAAAAACTTTTAGGAAAGTGTCCCTTTTTAAGTTGCATTTGTACAGTTTGTAGATTTATTTCTCAAAATCCTGAGCCTCTGCACAAACGTGGTCTGTGTAATATGCAATTATCTGTTTAATGTTATGCTCTTCCAATTGCATATTTTTTAGGAAAATGTGTATAGCGGAGCATATTTAAGTCATTAAGTGATAGTGGGGAACTCAAAAGCAAATGTGCTGTTCCACAAATCCAATGGAGCATTTTCTCAGTGGAAAATTCTCAGGGCCAGCATAACCTTCTCTGCTGGCCTTACATGCCAAATAAATTAATATATTGCATCCTTTAATTCTCAATCACCTTTTTGCCTATTTATTTTTAATCATCAAGAGTGCAGATTTAAAATTCTGAAGGGATTCTTGATATCCATGGCAACACATTAAATGTTTTATTCCTTTTTATGTGTATTCACATTTTTTAGGTAGTTGGCATGCTTGAACTGTCACGATAATTTGCATACACATCAGAGTTGTTGGCCATTTGGCCTGGGAAAAAGTTAACATATTATCATAGCTGGGGAGCTATGACAAAAGTGGTGGGGTGGGTATCTTCTACGGTCACCATACTGCTACATATATTGTACTCATCAAGCCAGAAAACTTTCAAAATTACAGTCATTAGCTCCACCCCAAAGGAAGTCTGCTATTTTGGATTGAATGTGCATTTTTTTGAAAATTGCAGGCTCTGAATTATGTGACAGTCACCAAATTTAGACAACCTAATTCCAAGACAGTGAAGATGCAAATTATGAACAGATTTTTGATACATGGTGTTGCCATGGTGAAAAAGGTGTGTGATTTAAATCATATCACACTGATATGGCTATAATGTTTCATGGTCGTAGCGCCACCAACTGACAACAGGAAGTATGACACTTTGTGTGACTGAAATAGTCATTTAATATTTAATATTTACCCTTTCAAATGTATGTGCCCACCATGCTTTGTTTTCCTAGAGTATAGAGGCCCAAACCTGCAAAAATAATAAATAAATAAATAAATGTATAAGAAAATAAATAAAGGAATAAATGCCTTGATAAAACAAATATAATTATTTTTAATTAAATTTATTCCTGAATTTATTATTGTATGACTTTGTTTTCTTTATTATTTTCTGTATTCATTTTAACATTATTGTTATTCTTTTTTATTTGTATATATTTATTAATTTATTTTGCATTGTTTTTATTTATGTGTTCATTTATTTTTATATTTATTTATTCCCACATATATTTATTTCCATATTTATATATTCCCATATATATTTATTTATTCATACATGTATTTATTTGTACTTTTCTGTGTGCAACATGGAAATGAGGGAGGCAGTCCTTGCGTAGCTCCAGTGCATCATTGGTTGAGAGCTCAATAGTACTTATCGGAAGCAAATAAGTTAGACGTCCTACCTTAACACCCTCTGACTCACACAGATTTTGAATATGCAGGGACACATTTTGCAGAGAGTCTTACACTTCAGGATGTGCTTCGACATTCATACCAGCATACAGCTCTCCTAAAACATCAATAAGAACCTCTACTCTAAATTAAATATAGTAATTTGATGCGTGGTTATCGACTTCATTCGCTAAGTTGCGCAAATCTCTAGATATATGTGAAGGGTCAGCTATATTTGTATTTTTTATTTTTATTAATGCTACACGAGATTTGGCTATGGCCTGACATCACATCAGCATGTGTCCACCTTGCATTGTTTTTTGAAAGCCACCGGGTGGAAATGGACCAGTTGTGCTTGGGCCTGTCATCGCTGCTTCTAAAGAAAGTCATACAGGTTTGGAACAACATAATCAATCAATCAATCAATTAACATTTATTTATAAAGCAAGTTTAAACACAACACAAGTTGTTCCAATCTGCTGTACAATAGAGAAAATTAAACATAATAAATAAACAATAAATAGAACAAATATTAAGAATAAAAATAATAAAACATATACATAAAAATCGCAATCAATAAACATCCATAATTTAAACATTTTCAAAAGCTAAAGAATAAAAATATGATTTAAGGGAAGATTTAAAAATAGCTAACGATAATGCAGACCTCATGTGATAGGGGTGTAACAGAAAAGGACTGATCACCCTTGGCTTTACATCGTCAACAGGGAAAGACAAAAATTATTGATTGGAAGATCTGAGAGCTCTGGTTGGAGAGCAAGTGTGGAGAAGGTCACAAATGTATTTTGGTGCAAGACCAAACAATTCTTTATAAACAAAAACATAAGGGTGATTCAATTGAACTTTTCCTTTAATCAATAAAACTGATAACTGGAGGAATAAAAGCTGCATGGTTAAAGTTCTCTATTTTGAAAACAGTGGCAGCAGCACTGCTCCCTTCTCTTGCATTACACTTCAAGCTCAAGTATGTTATTGTGTTTAAACAGCGGCATACATGAGATAATTCACAGCATGCTCCTTGTAGAAAAAGAAAACTAAAGCAGTGACTTCTCTTCCACTCCATTTCCTCACTGCTCTCCTGCTCAATGTGATCAGAGGTCTTTTGAAGATTTGCTCTCCTCCCTTTCTTGCTCCATTGCTGGGAGCGTTGAACATGTGCTGATTATTTCACATAGAGTTTCCATCACAATCTCTCTCTCTCTCTCTCTCTCTCTCTCTCTCTCTCGCTTTCTTCACAGTTAATGTCCTCACTCTGCCTGGCCCAACAAGAGGTTCAAAGCAGTAGTAAGCTGTTGTGAATGCCAATCTATACAAACACTGCATTCACTCAGTGCATCAAACATTTTCTTTTCTCCGTTCCCTGTTTTGTGCTCTACTATTTTTCCCTTTTAAGAATTGCCATTTTGACCCACTGTCACTCCACTTTGTCTTAACCAAAGGCGCTTTTGTCAGGTATGTAGGAGATGGAGAGGTGGCAGAGAATTTTAACATTCTTCTGCCCACATCTCTGATCCTGTTACAGGCTAAATGTCAGAGGAGTGTCTGATGTCTGTGGGATGATGCTTTGAGGAGATGTAGATAAGACTGTGAAACAGAACCACAGGTTAGTCATTGTTGTTTTTGATAGCTTAATGATTAATAAATCTGCTGATCTCATCAAACAACTTCCACAGAAATACTTTCTATTATTTCCATATCTCTATATTTATTTACAGAAACATTTCACCCAAAAATAAAAATGTGCAATTATTTACTCTTATCTGCTTATCATAATCTACTTATTTTTTTTCGTGGAACGCAACAGAACATTTATCAAATTATTCACAATGCTCTTTTCCATACATTAACAACTAGTGACCACATCTTTCAATATCCTGAAAAAAA
This sequence comes from Xyrauchen texanus, assembly GCF_025860055.1. NCBI lineage: Eukaryota > Metazoa > Chordata > Actinopteri > Cypriniformes > Catostomidae > Xyrauchen > Xyrauchen texanus. The sequence goes on along the minus strand of NC_068284.1, from coordinate 26,912,776 downwards.
AAAAAAAACATTAAAAGCAATCTAGTCTCATAGAAAGAACATTTAAAAAAATGTACTTTTACATGCTGTGTTCTACATTTAGCCACAGTGAAATTAACACTGAAAGCGCCACGACAGGGCTAGTCAACTGGTGGCCAGCGGGCCCTCCGACTGATTTTTTATCAAATTGTCTCACCATCTGAAATACCAGAGCACTCTCTGTGCAAAACTCAGTGAGCCTCAGCAATCAGCAGTGAGTTTAACAATGCTCATTAGCAAGTGCAACAGCATTCAGCCATCATCAGTTGTGCCGACTGGAGCATGCATTTAACCTTTAGTTTAGTTACATTGCTTTGCTAAACATGGAACACACCATTTAGGTGAGCATTTGATAGTATCTTTTTCAATCATATGTATAAAATAAATAAAATAAAATAAAATAAAATTGGTTAATTGCAGTCAAATCTACAGATATAAAAAATTATCACCTCAGTTGAGACAGAAATGTTGTCAGTACTATGCACATTAGGCAATGAAAGCAATCAATTATGAAAACTGAATGTACAAAGAAACTACACAGAGAAGTTTTTTCATTCACTATTCTTGAAGTGTCAAATGATCGGGTCTTGGAAATAAAATTATAACATGAAACTGAACTGGCAGATATCCTGATTACATTTGGTTCTATACAGCTGTGTCAGCCCTCTCAATCACGAAAAGCATCAACTCAAGCATCAACAAAAATCTGGCTCCTGCACTGGCTATTGTGTGCAAATTTACATTTTATTTATTTTTTCCTAAAAGGAAATTACATTTAAAAGCATTCTTAAGTAAACATGACATTTTTATATGACCATTGTTTTCAAATGTGGGTTGATATTGTGAGAGGGCTTTATGCCAAGTTTATACTACACGATCTTAAGCTGATTTTCGCTCACCGACAGTTTTCTCTCAATACAAGTGCAGTGTTGACCTACAGCCAATGAGAGTGCAAGAAACGGGGCATGGGATGTTTCAGTGGGAGGAGTCCTGATGTACCTGCAATAAAACATCAACTAACAAGGCTGCAATATCAAGAAAGTCTCATTGGACCGAAGAAAATGAGAAAACATTTGTGGAACATTGCCAGTGCCTATTTGATGTTTTCTCTGAACTGTACCACAACAGGGTGGAGAAAGAGAAGGGTTGGAGAAAATGGCCAATTCTCTTGGACAGTCAGGTAAGAAAATAGGTAGATTTTTCAGTAGGAGGTACTTTTTCATATTGCAACCAATAAAATGTATGATGCCTTTAGGCGATTAAAAACATAGACATCATATTCTGAAATGCATTGCAAATGATCATGCATTTGTTTTCTTACCTGGTATCACTTCTCGCATGTACTCTGTTGTGAAATATAATTTGGAGTCCAGGTAGAGTCGTCGGGGATTCGTCAGTAGTGAAATGTTTTGTAATGTTCCATGACAAGACTGACAGTTGTGTAATATGAACGGTACCACGATCCGACGTCTTTAAAAGTCGTGTAGTGTGTAGGATGCATTAGCAGATCTTCATGTTTCTCAGTTTTAATCATTTGTAAACAATAACCCTGAAATGTTAAAATGATTGTTTTTTAATGTTAAAATTATTGTATTGTTCTCTAGTCAAGTAAACTTGATTTTGTTGGTTTGTTAGTTAAGAGTATAAGTCATGTTTGTTCTTCAGACAGATCTTATGAAGGAATTAATGGACAGATAACTCAATACAGTATACTGTGATTATTTTAATATAAATAAATACACTGTATTAAGGGTTTGTTTTAAAGTAACGTTACTTGCAATGAAAGTGTTAGCTAATATAAATACAGAAAATGTTTTGGCCCCTGCCAAGTTTTCATCTGGATAATCTGGCCGCCACAAGTAGTTGAAAAGCCCTGCGCTACAACAACTGTGGTTCCCCTTCTGTCACTCACTCGACGTTGTGTCGAATGAAGTGACACAAGGGGTCTTCCTGGGACGCCAAATGTACCTCTGAACTTGAAAAAAGGCCAATGTCAAGTTGGCAGACAGAATTTGCATGCCCTTCCCCGGACATACGGGTAAAGGAAGCAGGGCAGCGAGAGTCAGTCAGAATTTTTCTTTGGAGCCGAACGATTGTGCAACACCAAAGCTGAGTTCACTACTGTTCCAGTCATCTCTGTTGGCAAGAAACACTGCTGTTGGATCTACGGCGCATTTCCAGCTTGCATTCTCTCTCTGCACGCTGTGCAGTCCACGCCGCTGGGCACTTCGGCAGTGCTTTCATTGCCTGAAAGAATGTTTCTCCTCCTAAAAAGAGTTTATTTCCTCTAAAAGAGTTTGAGTTCCCACTCATAAAAGAGCAATACACAGCAGGCGTTGAACGTCCTTTTCAGGATGTGTCTTTTTAACTCTTTCCCCGCCAAACACGGAATTTTCCGTGTTTTATGAAAAAACGCTTCCCCGCCAAACACGGAATTTTCCGGGTTTCCGTGTTTTAGGTGTTATACAGTAAGGAAGACCCCTGCGCATGTTTTGAAAGAGTACGCAACTCTTTGATCAAAGAAACAGACTGCGATCGTCTCAAACATGAAGAAGTGGAGTATGAGAAGCTCAAAATATCAGACATAAACATGCCTTTTTCTCAGCTTTTTGTCTGAAATGTTGTTTTTTGACAAAACCTACCTCTGTTCAAGTCGCAATAAAAAAAGAACAAATGAAGATAAAATAAAATCATTTTTTTTGCCTAAAAGCAGAGGCCCAGATCTTTATGTTGATATATAGCATCTTCATATATTCATTCACATATATTCTGCGGGCCATTAAAGTTTAGCGAAAATCGGCAAAAACCCTGGCGGTGGCTGGCAACTTTTTTTTAAAAACGCTGGCGGGGAAAGGGTTAAAGATGTCTTTCTAATTTTGTACAGTCCAATGGGAACTCGGGCACTTTAGGCCATGCCCAAATGTCACATTTTCAAAATGATGTCATTTCCACCCCATTTGTTCAATTCTTCTGAAACTTGGTGTACATGCCTCATTTCTCACTGGGAACACAAAAGCCTCAAAGGATCCATAAGGTCTGGCATGATGGATTTTCCTGTACACTGAAATTTTGGGAAAACCTAAAAAAAATCCTCTTCTCTTGAAACGTAGCTCCAATGAGCTTCAATTTTGTACCCATGTGTAGAATGATGTCTTTCAATTTGTTACTTAGCAAAAATGAATACAGTACAAAATGGCTGAAAGGGGCATATTTATGTAAATGTCCACATTGCCTCAATATATGTGTCAATAAATAGAATTTTATTTTGACTGATGGTTTTTCAAACCTAATATGCTTCAACATGACATCACATTTAAAGTACCGTGCAAAATGTAACCTTGATATGTCAAAAGATGACTGAATTACTGCTGTTTGAACTTGGGCCAAATCTGAAAATGCTAGCCACTAGTTATTTTTTTATAAGAAACTGAAAGAATTAATACTCAGCGATGTGAATAGCTAACTTGGATAAGATGTTGTGCTGGTAAGTGAAGGGTCAGAGGTTCAAATCCATCCGCAGCCATAATTTTTCATTTAGGATTCAAAGAGAAATATGTTTTTTTGGATTCCTCCATCAAGAGGGTTTAACCCCAAGCTTCTACTAATAATTTTTTTATTATTTAACATTTTGAGGAGGAATCGCATTGCTGCTTGCAGCTATATTTTTCTTTGGTTTTGTCTGTGCATTTAATTTTGCATGGCAATTTGCATGTATTTAATTGTATATCTGCATTATACTGTACATTTCTTGGTAAACTTTTCAAATAGACTCTAAACTAAACCCCACATTATGTCATACTGTACCTGGAAAAAGGTAAATAATGCTATTTTATATACTGGAGAAAGGGAAAATATTCTAGTCTGTTTAGTAGTAGTTGTAATCTTGGTTTGTGAGAAATATATCTTTAGAGCAAAAAATAAAGGAAAAAATCTGACTTCTAACCCATTTGTTAATGTAATAGATAAGTGATTCTGTGTAGATAAAGTGTGTAGATAGCACTATCATTTTTAAGGAAAAGCTTTAATGCCTTTTTACCACTGTTGGGTGCATACCAAATGTCCATTCAATACATTAAACAATCTTGTCTTTTTTTGTGAGGATTAACATATGTACCACCCCCTAACAACATGGCCATGTTGGATGAAAGTGTACTCTGAGCAGTGACAGTGAACCATTAAATGAACCTGCCTTGTTAACATGTGTCCACATCATAATATGTCCCACCTAACCCAAGGACATTGTACTGTGTCTCAACACATTTCTGATATTATACTGTGAGGACTTATCTTTAATTTCAGTTTCTTTATTAAACCCCCAGGATTAGCTTTGTTCTAGTGCTTTTATCTGGATAATTATACAATGGCAAGATGCAACTCATCAAAGATGGTTTTGATTAGCTTTGCAGGGGTGATTATCTACAATCCTTAAAGATACACTATGTAATTTTTGGCCTTCTAGCGGTTAAAAAATGAAACTGAATGCGTCTTGTGGACATTGTTTTGGTTGTGGTTCGGCTCTGCTTCTCTGTGCAGGTGAATGTGGTTCCAGGAATCGGTGTATACATTAATACAGGACATCTTATTAGAGCAAATGGACAAATAAATAATGAAAGAAAGGAAAAGACGGATATCTTAAAACATATCATCTGAGAAGATGACCAGTGGTCAACATCATTTCAAGACTCACATGTTCTTGGCAAGGCTAGGACTACATGATTTATTTACATAAATAATTGCCATTATAAAGAAAAATACACATTTTGTGCAGCAAGTAAAAAGTTCTGCACCGATTACAGTATAATTATTGTATTTCACTACACTACCGACCGTGAGGGGAGAAGGGGCTCTTAACTGACCGCCTGGAGTGGGGAGGGGCTCGCTGCCGACCTCCTGGAGCGGGAGAACCGCTGCCAGGGGAGACCCCTTCTGTTCCCCAAGAACGCGGTGGGGCATTCCGTCCGCCAGGGGCTGGAGGTCTGCCTCCGATCCACCCGGAGAGGCATGGCTGTCGTCCATTAGAGGGTGGAGGAGTGGCCGAGGAACAAGCTACGGCGTAACGGAGAACTGGCGAGTAAGTGTTTTTTTTAATCTCTCTCTCTCTCACTGCCGCTCCGCATTGGCCTTTCCCTCTCATTTAAATTTTACAGTGGTTTTTTGGGGGGGTACTACACTGTTACCCCCCTATTTAATTATTTCTGTTTCTCTCCCCTTGTCCCCTCCCTCATCCAGGTAGACGGGGATGACCTGCCGGCAGACGGGGCAAGAGGCATGCCCCTCCCCAGGGAAAGAGGGGGGGATATACATCATGCCGGGGGCTCCCCTGCATGAGAGAACGAGGGAGGAATGTGGGAGGGCGGGGCCGGGTCGTGATCATACACACCCAGTCCCTTATCTGGCTAATCAAGCCTCCGAGAGGGATAAAGGCCGACTGCGGAGGATTGTGCGGGAGAGAGAGATAGTTTACGGATATGTCCGTCAAGTGTGTTTGTGTCTTCTGTTTTAAGTTTCTCATTAAAATATAATTTATATTGAAAAGCGGGTTCTCGCCTCCTCCTTTCCATTGACTGCTTTACACATATCAATAAAATATCTTACCTGTTGAGTAAGAAAAAAGCCATCTGTGGTTAGCATTTAAATCCTTTCAGTTGTCGCCACCTCTGAAAAGCCAAGCCTATGTTGATTTGGGTTTTATTACAGACTCTGTCACTTCCCGTTTTTGCTTATAGACTCTTTTCGGGGTTTCTTTGTTTTTACAACCGGTGATTCCCTGGAGGTTTGCCATTTTTAATGATCCATTAAAGTTTGTTGACAACAAACTTTCAGCTTCAGCTACTCCCACATGCGTGCTACAATATCCAAATCTTATTTTCTCTATGTACGGATATGACGTCAACACGCATGGCAAATGACTAAATCTGTCTGGGCAGCTCTAAAATATTTATAATATAATATAATTATTAAATTTTTATCTAAGTGTATTTGGGTACAGTAAATACATGGTTTGGAAGATGGCTTTTTGTTGCACTCTCTCATTAATAACATTTTGTTTGTGTAGCTTTAAACATATAAATATATATTTTTTAAAGTCCAGTACATACAGCAATGCACATGTCTCCAGACAGCACATGATTAAGCCTTTAAGAAATGGGAACACTCACTCCTGTTGGTGTTTTCTCACACGTTCAGAAGATAAATAACATAACAAACGTATGTACAAATATGTACTGCATGTAATAGAAAACAAAATAAAATAGCACACCATGTTCTCAGGTATGGCCATTGAACTGCCTGATAAATTTTTTCAATTGTTCAAATATGCTGGTGGCAAATTCATTTGACATCATAGCACTGTAATAGCAAATTAGAAATTAAAGTAGTAAATCAAGAATCAGCCACAGCTTAACTACATTTTGGGTGTGGATTTCTTGTATTTGCATGTATGTGAGTAAGCAAGTTATGGAGTAGATTGGCATGTGGATTTGTCAAGAGCTAACTGTGCTTGTGATCATATATGTTACTGACTCTGGGGAAAGGGAACATCCAGCATGTATTAAACCTATTTGTATACTGCACTGTAAGATCACTCATATAAAATAATATCAGATAAATTGTATGCTTAAATTTGAAGTGTGTAATTTCTTTGACACCAAACATTCTTTTTCAGACATTTTTCAAATCATACGGTTGGTCGAGCCAGTGTTGTTGTGTCTAGCTGGTCAGAATGCTCAAAACACTGAGCAATGTTTTGATAGCACAGAGCCATAGTTTACACTTTCTGGGGAAATCAACCACAGATTCCTTTCTTATATTATAGTTACCTCTGCAAATAAAGCTAGGATAAGAGATAGTTACACCTTGTCCTAACCAAACTCAATGCGATAAGATTTCAGCGACAAGCAATCAGACTATCCACACCAGGTGCAATGCGACATTGCAATATTCATACACTAAAATGAGAATAACTGACAATAAAATTTTAAAGACTTGAGACAAACTTCCAGGAAAGTTGAGTGCAAAAGTTTACTAAGTAGCACAAGCAGTAACAAACACATCAGTCATACAGCATGTGGATTCACATTACATGTCTTTATTCTCTGCTTTTACAGGCTATAAAGCTAAACTGCACCAGACAGCCACGTAATGGCCATAGATGTTCACATATAACAGTTCAACAAACCATTCACTCAACTACAAAAATGTACAAAACACAGCAATCACAGATGGAACAGTATGTTTATGGAACACAACTAATTTTCTCACATAAGAGCCATAATGCTTTCTACGGCATGCCCCGAAGCAATAAATGCACAATCACACAAATACACAGGGAAAAGTTACTTTATTAATCACATCTTTATTCAGTCTGATACGATTGTTTATGTTCATGCAGTACTTCTGTTGTTATTTTGCTGATCTCCATGTGAAAGGGAAGCAGAGAGAAAGTCAGAACGAGCTGGTATGTCTCCCCTCTGCCATTCTGAAACCTGAACAGTGGGTGGCCCAAATGTTGTCACTACTATAAGGGGAAGCACAGCTTGCGGCCCAAAAGCTCCCCGCAGCCAACCTCCTCATTTATGCAGACTTGAAGAGAGCCATTCTGCAACGAGTTGGCCGGACCCCTGAACAAAACAGACAGCATTTCCCAACCCTGAAGCTGGGCAAACCGTTTGCCTTCACACTGCAGGACATAGTGGAAAAGGTGTTTGTGGAACAGTTTGTCACCCAGCTGCCCCATAGTATGACAGAGTGGATCCAGTGCCACTGTCCGGTGTTGCTGGAGGAAGCGATCCAGCTGACCGAGGACTACATGGCAGCGTTTCATTGCAGTGATACAGAGTCTCTCTCTCTGTCTTCTCTCTCTCTCTCTCCTACCCGCCAAACCCTGCTTCCGCTCCTCCTCTTTCCATCCCATTCCTGCCCCCAGGAGGCTGGGCAGTCCGATGCCCAGGTATCCTCTTCACTTAGTGAAGACTTCTTCTCCTGCTCAACTCCTCATCTCCCCTGCTAACTCTGCCTCTCTCCGCTATCCCTATAGCCTGGGCTAGTTTGTTGGAGCTGCAGGAATTTAAGGCATTTCCAGGACCATTGCCCTGTAATAGAGATGGGCACTCTGGTCTGGATTCCCGACGCTCCACAGGCTACCCCTGATTGAGCTTGGGCGTATCAGATACCGTGAGTACTCAGGGGGATACATATCAATATTTGGTGGATTCTGGCTGTTCCCAAACATCCATCCACCAACGGTTGGTACAAGATGGGGCATTGGGCACAAATAATCAGGTGAAGGTGTGGTGTGTGTACGGGGCGATCAAGTGGGTGGCCCTGACCCTCTGTTTCTACCTGCAGGGGTGGGCCTTTACCCTCCACACTCTAATGGATCCACAATATGAAGGATACTGTGGAGGGAGGGCATGGCCGTGCCATGATAGAGCACAGCCGGCACTGAATCAGCTGATCAGCAGGAGATGCCAGTTGAAAGAGAGAGACACATGCGACTGTGTTGCATGCATGTCTGTTCCTTTATGTTTTATGTTGTGATTTATCATTAAACATTATGTTTACTGTTCAGCCGGTCCCCAACTCCTCCTTGCCCATGCTTTACCTGTTACAGTGGTGCCAAATCTCGGGAGGGAGGAGGGATGCGCTGTCATGGAGTCCTTCTGCCAGGGGAGCAGCCATGGCCGTCTGCCTGGAGACAGAGGGGTCACTGCCAGCTGTCGAGAGCCAGGGGAACTGCGGCCATCTGCCGAGAAGGTGTGCAGCATTGTCAACTGCTTACATTGAGTGCCGAAGCTATTGAGTGTATCTGAAAAACTTTTGTTTGTTTTTGAGAGTGAAATATTGAACTGAGTGAAAAAAACCCTGAGTGAATCTGCTGCACAGAAAGGGAAAAATAAAAGCTATACCTAAAGTGTGTCACTGCTCCCCATCTCCTCCTTCCCATACCCATACCTGAGTACTGTTACAATACCATGTCATTTTATGTTTACAAGGATTGATTATAATAGATTAGCTTTGATCGCATACCGTGGCTGGTCATGCACACTGCCATGTTTTACACTGCAATTCAGCATAGGACTCTGAGTTTGTAAATCAGAAGGTCTAAACCCAGTAGCTAGCCTTCCACTTCACAGACCTGGTGTTAAAATAGTTTTCATGCTAAAGTCTGCATGTAATAAAAATTGACTTATATTTACTTTGTTAATGCACGTTACTAGTCTTGTGGTGAACAATTCATCCATGCAAGTTAATCCACATAATCTTCAATCAAAATCTGAAAATTAGCCTTGCCTCTGGAATGATATTCTTTCTCTGATGACGTCAGTTTGACGGCTTGGGCAGAAAATTCTTCAACCACTCCAACCACCAGTTTGTTTACACTGCAATTCAGCATAGGACTCTGAGTTTGTAAATCAGAAGGTCTAAAGCCTTAGCTAGCCTTCCACTTCACAGAAACGGTGTTACGGTTCAACTGGTTTTCATGCTAAAGTCTGCATGTAATCAAAAATCACCCTATTTACTTTGTTAAAGCACATTACTAGTCGTCTGGTGAACAATTCATCTTTGCAAGTTAATCCACATAAAAAAAAATTGGTCTTAATAATCTTCAATCAAAATCTGTAAATTAGCTTCACCTCTGGAATGATATTACTTCTCTGATGACATCAGTTTGACGGCTTGGGCAGAACATTCTTTAATCACTCCAGCCTTCGTTGAGCTTTGACAGCGAGTAAAAAAAGACTCATAACAAACAAAGATGGTGAGGAAGTGCGTTTTAATTTGTGGCTCTCAAAACCCTTTTCCCAATCCCCCAAATACCCTGGTTGCGGGCCCAATGGCTTGTTTTTTTTTTGCATTTCGAAGGAGGGATATCAGAATGGTTGTGGTTGTGTTCGAAGAATTTCACCCGTGAATGCTTAAAAAATTGGACAGAATGCGAAATGGGGTTTGTGAAATATCTGTCCTTAACAGATACTGCTGTCCCGTCAGTGTACAACATTGGTACCTTACAAAGTTGACAGTAAGTGAAAATAGCTAGCAAGCTCGTCAGAAACGGTTTTCGTCGCAAGCTGCATTATCTGCCAACTATATATTTAGACATAGTTTTAGGCTACTGTTCTAAGCAATGCACCCTATTTAAAACCTTGCCAAAATGCAGTAATTAAACACTGGTTAATTTAATAAAGGATACAGTTGTAATAGTAAATAACAATTAGTTTTGAAAACTTAGCATTACCATTGGGAGACATCGAGATGCTCTCGAGGGTAAACTTGCTCCTGAGCCTCCACGTCCAGGTCACCATTAGTACTCTCAGCAGGTAATGGCTCAAACATATAAGGCCTGAAGTAATATTTTACACAAAAACATAAACAATAATGGCATCTGCATGTGGCACTCTCTCTTCCAAACTGCCACATTTTGCAGCATTTATCCCTCTCCTCTGCTGATTAGCCCGGTTGGGGCCTAGCCTACTCTTCTGGCCCCGCCTGCCAGCAGGGAAAAACAAAACAAACAAAAAAAGAGAACATTTCCAATGAAATTGGTTGCATCTATGTGCATTATTTTCTATGTTGTTCAATTGGTTCATCCAGGGAACAGAACAAATTGTGGTAATGGAGCTTGATTAAAATAGTTTCAGCAGATTATCATGTTGCCTATTGTATAATTTTTAGTGCTATGAGACTGCAAGGGAAAGTGATAGATGACATGTCACAAAACTATTCCATAGAATATCTGACCATTGCAAGGTGTTTTTGATTGCCTTTATTTGGGCAAGAACTTTTTGATGGGGTTGTCAATTGTCATTGACGTCTCCTTTTAAAGTTTGCACAAATATAGTCTGAATGGTCTGTAGTCTGGTATAAATGGTTACACTATTAGACATTAACATATTACATACCAACATGACAAACTATGTCATCAAATGTTAAAAATGACTGTGTAGTAAACTGTTTGACAATAGGTAATGTTGGCTACTTGTTTTGTCTGATCTTATGATGTTGGTAGCACTCTTTATTAACTGTATGCCTTTCTACTCGCTGCAAGAGTTTTCCTCATTTATTCTGGTGAGTGTTTATATCCCACCAAATGTCTGTGTGAATGCAGCGCTGCAACAGCTGGCTGATAAAATCACAAACACAGAACAACAATATCCAGACTAAGTTATTATTGTTCTTGGGGATTTTAACAAAGCAAACCTCAAACGTGAACTGCCAAAATATAAACAAGAGACAGAAATATACTGGATCACTGATACACAACAATAAAGGATGCATATCGCTTTGTCCCTAGAGCAGCTTTCGGTCTATCTGATCACTTTCTGGTTCATCTTCTTCCAACCTACTGACAGAAACTAAAATCTGCTTAGACTGCAGTAAAGACTGTATGGACAGACTTCAGTTCGGCTTTCAACACCATCATCCCAGCTATTCTCCAGACTAAACTACACCAACTCTCCGTTCCCATGTCTATCTTTCAGTGGATTACCAGCTTTCTGACGGATAGGCAGCAGCTTGTGAGACAGGGGAAATTTACTTCCAGCACCTGTACAATCAGCACTTGTGTGGGATGTGTACTCTCTCCACTATTCTCCCTGTACACAAACTACTGAATCACCAAAGACCTCTCTGTCAAGCTCCTGAAGTTGAAGATGAGGCAGACCACAACACTGTCATCGGCCCCATCCAAGATGACAATGAGTCAGCATATAGAAGGAAGGTTCAACAGCTGGCTGTCTGGTGCAGTCAAACAACCTGGAGCTAAACACGCTCAAAACTGTGGAGATGATTGTGGTTGTGGACTACGAGGAACACCCAAACATTGACCCCCCTCACCATTCTAAACAGCACTGTTTAGCAGCCCCCTTTTCACCTACAGTCACCAAACTTTATACATATATAGATCTCATCAAGCCAATGAAGTTGGCTATTTTGTATTTTTGGAAAAATGCATCCTTTGGAATTTGAAATACTCCTCCTAGATTCATGTTACAGGAACCAAATATCGATGACATCATGCCAAGACATAGACGATGCTAAATTGTGAGCTGATTTTATATATATTTAACCCTCTGGGGTTGAATATCCTGCTGGATATTTTCATCATTACAGCAGAAACAACTTAAAATACCCCGTCATTTTGGGGTATACAGATCAGTGTAAGACATCATTAGAGACTATAAAGGGTCTACTTTTATTTGTGTACACTCACAATAACAACAAAATCTTGTGCTTTTGTAAAATAAAGAAAATAAAAAAGGTGAGCTATCAGACGTCTTTGTGTTCACAAGCATATTTCAGAAACACGTCACTAAAATGAACTGAAACTCTTATTACACAAACATAAAACATATGTCTAAAGAAAGATTAAAATGTCTACTTTTAAATAAAACTATTCCAATTTAAAACAAATATTATCCTGCAATGCAATCTGTTTGAAACAAAGCGATGTACAGTTTTTACCGGTCCATCTCATTATCTGTAATGTGATCCCACATTGCGCAGAGCGCGCCATTCATACGCTAATGTGCTGAGACGATCAACGCAAATGCACACGCCCCCGACTGTGAAGTTGTAAACACATTTCATTAATTTTTCTGTGCATTTGCAACGACACACAGGTGAGAAAGCTCCAAGATATTATGGAAGATTTAACATTTTCCTCAGAAAAAGAGCGGGACTCCGATGAACATTTGTATTTTGAAGAGAGATTTGATCCAGCTGAAGATGCAATTTCAGACGAGTTAAGTCAATTAGTTTTCATTAGTTGACATGCTATTTTATATATACATGTACATTGTATGCTGTATGATATAAATATGATATGTAATATGATATAAAAATAATATGAATGTTTAGATTATATTTTAACTAGTGTTTAAAATGCCTCATTATCATCAACAAAGCGTGTGCTTGCAAATATGTGTTCAGGTTAAATGAGTAAAATACACTTTAAATATGCCCATATTAGAAAATCAGCATCTTATAATGATTTCTGGAGGATCATGTGACACTGAAGACTGCAGTAATGATGCTGAAAATTCAGCTTTGATCACAAATGACATTTTACAATATATTTTGATGATGTTATAATCTAAAATCTAAAATGTGCAGTAACAAATAATAAAGAATAGGCAAGTGTGATCAAACTTTTAGTTCTTGTCTTGCACTGAGGGGCCATTCACCTTGAGCGCTTATATGTGTCCATCTGCACTGTTTTATTAATGATTTCAATGTAAATGTGCTCTAGATAGACATCTTTGACAGCTTGTTTGTGTTTTTAGATGCCATGTCAAGTTAAAAAGAACTTAAACTGTTAAACTTCTCGAGTTGAGACACATACGTTTTGCTCTTTTGTGGCACTGCATATAATTTTTGCGCAAAAACAAATGCATTCAAGCATGTGAACAGCACGACATTTCAAACACTGTGCTGATATTTAAAATAAATATTTTTAATATTAGCTAATATATAGGACAATGCAATTACACAAACACCGTCAACACAATTTGGGCCAGCTTGGGTCACCATACTGTGGCTGTTCACTTGCGAAAAAACTTGGAATAATTTCACAGCTCCCAAAAGCTATCTTGTTAAATTCAAAGAAAGGAATATATTATGGTGTTTCTTTTAACAACAAAAATCAGCACAAATAAACCACGCCGGTTCGGAGCGTTTTTAATTGACGTCACTGCTCCCGAAAACATTTATGCTATTTCTAAGGAAGATAAATAGTTACAGTGTTTCTTTTAATGACAAAAATCAGCACAGAGGAATTTGCGACCAGACACACTATGAGCCTCAAGTGCTCTGTACTAGGGTAGGGCTCCACAGGCCTAATTCCCTCTAAAAGCATCTCCCTGTGATGTATTTTCTGTGGTACGATCCCCCTGTCGGTGGGTTCGCATCTCCCTTGGGCAGTCCCTCTGCCCCCGGTTGCTGTGTTTGTAGAGCTCCTCCCTCACCAGGTAGGACCTGCCACCGTGCCATTTCCACGTGTGGCTTGACAACACATGTGACGTATTGGCAACAAGTTACCTCCCACCAGTCTGGGCAGGATGTGGTCTCCACAGGGTCTTTTCCCCCTTAAAGAATAGGAATGGAAAAGATTGCCTTCCCCGATGCATTTCATAGTGTTAAGATAGCCCCAGCTGCTTTATACTCTATGACGAGAAACACAGAGAGAGAAAAGGCTGCGGCTGGCTTTCTCCCATGATTGTCATGTTGCCTGTTCCCCCCTTAGGGGAGCTGGGAACCTAAGGTCTGTATATGACACCTTTTTCTGGGGGTGTTGGGGAGGGTTATGTGCGGCCGATACAGTTGCTTCTAGCACGCAGTAGCTTGCTTGCACCTGTATCAGCAGTTCACGTAACACGGTCTAGTTCATGGCATTTTTAACTCATCAGGGAACGGAGGTTACAACAGTAACTATGACGTTTCCCTTCTGTCGCTCTCTCCACGTTGTGTCGGAGAAGCGACACTAGGGGTCTCTCTTGAGCGCCGATATCCACCTCTGATCTATGAAAAAAGGCCAATGAGAGTTGGCAGTTTGTATTTGCATGTCCCGCCCCCGGACATACGGGTATTTAAGCGGCGCAAATACGGGAGTTCATTCAGAAAATTTCTTCGGAGCCGATGGTCTGTCTGCAGTTTGCTGCGAGTTACACACCACTTTAAACGTTCCTGTTTCCTCTGACGATCTGCATGCTGTTGGATCTTGACGGCGCACAACAGCGGCTTTCTCCTTCACATTGCACGGCGTGCATTGTTGCCCCTGAGCGCTTCGACAGCGCAGACACACAAACACACTGTGTATTAAAAGAGTAAATTCCTATTAAAAGAGTAATTTCTCTAAAAGAGCAAAACACAGCGGCTTTGGACGTCCTTTTCAGGACGCGTCTTTTTCAAGATGCCCTTCCGCCCCTGTGTTGTTCCTGGATGCGGTAGAGTGCTCTCCGCTTCAGACGGCCACAGGCGCTGTCTCGTGTGTTTGGGCCACGATCATACCGTGGCGGCGTTTGTGGATGGCTCATGTTCTCACTGCGAGAACATGACCATGACCACGTTGCGGTCGCGGCTTGCTTTCAACAGAAAGCAAGCCACCTCAGCTGCACCCCGCATTGCTCCTTCTTCCCACGGGATTGAGGACGATGTGGTTGGCGCTGGGGGCGATTTGGGGGAGGCAGCGGGTGCAGTTTCGCCGGGTAGCCCCCGCGAACCTCCCGTTCCCGACACGCTCGCTGGTCCCCGTCTACGCTCGCGGCGATAGCGGCTCGCCTCACGGCCCGGCTGTCTATCCTCCCGAGCCCGAAGCAGATGAGCTCGCCGCTGCATCGGAGAGTGTGATGTCTGATGCCGAGGACTCCTCTGGACTGCCGCCTTCGGGCCAGCAGGCCCAGGCTGAGGCCGACGCTCAGATGTCTGACATGCTTTCCCGGGCCACCGTGAGCATGGGGTTGGATTGGAACCCTCCATCCTCCCCACAGCCTTCACGGTTGGATGACTGGTTCCTGGGGGCAGCACGCCGTTCGCGGCCTCGCATCCCCCCGGTCCCGTTGTTCCCGGAGGTGCATGACGAGCTGACGTCTACGTGGAGAGCCCCGCTCCCCACAGAGAAATATTCTGGCTGGTGTTCAGCATCTAGATTGGTTCGCAGCAGTAGACCTGAAGGACGCGTACTTCCACGTCTCAATTCTGCCACGACACCGACCCTTCTTACGGTTCGCGTTCGATGGCCAGGCATTTCAGTACAAAGTCCTACCCTTCGGCCTGTCTCTGTCCCCTCGCGTCTTCATGAAGGTCGCAGAGGCGGCCCTTGCCCCGCTACGAGTAGCCGGCATCCGAACAGAGACCAGGTGCTCCGGCACCTCAGCCGCTTGGGGCTTCAGGTCAACTGGGAAAAGAGCAAGCTCACTCCGGTTCAGAGCATCTCTTTTCTCGGGTTGGAGTTAGACTCAGTCTCAATGACAGCACGTCTCACGAGCGAGCGTGCTCAGTCGGTGCTGGACTGCCTCGCTTCCTTCAAGCCAGGCACAGTGGTCCCTCTAAAACTTTTCCAGAGGCTTTTGGGGCATATTGCGTCCTTCACGGCGGTCGCGCCGCTGGGGTTGATGCATATGAGACCACTCCAGCACTGGCTCCAGACTCGATTCCCGAGACAAGCATGGCACCACGGCACGCATCGGGTAAGGATCACCCCCGCCTGCCTCAAAACACTCCGACCCTGGACAGACCTCTGCTTTTTACGGGCAGGAGTGCCCCTGCAGCAGGTGTTCCGACGCATTCTTGTCACAACCGACGCCTCCCGGTCGGGGTGGGGTGCCGTGTGCAGCGGGCACGCAGTTGGAAAGGGGCCCTGCTGCGTTGGCACATCAATTGCCTGGAGTTGCTGACCGTCGTTCTTGCTCTCAGGAAGTTCCTCCCGTTAGTTCGGGACAAACATGTCCTTGTGAGATCGGACAGCACCACGGTGGTGGCGTACATAAATCGCCAAGGCGGCGTACGCTCCCGCCACATGTCACAACTCGCCCGCCGTCTCCTCCTATGGAGCCAGCAGCGACTCAAGTCGCTGTGTGCCACTCACATCCCCGGCAAGCTCAACGTTGTAGCGGACGCGCTATCACGACAACGCCTGCCCGGCGGGGAGTGGAGGCTTCACCCCCAGTCGGTCCAGCTGATTTGGGAACGGTTTGGCAAGGCCCAGGTAGACCTGTTTGCCTCCCAGGAAACCTCCCACTGCCCGCTCTGGTACGCCCTAACAGAGGCTCCCCTTGGGACAGACGCGCTGGCACACAGCTGGCCCTCGGGGCTGCGCAAGTACGCATTTCCCCCAGTAAGCCTTCTTGCACCGGTGCTGTGCAAGGTCAGGGAGGATGAGGAGCAAGTCACGTTAGTGGCCCCCTACTAGCCCACTCGGACTTGGTTCTCGGAACTCAGACTTCTCGCGACAGCTCCTCCCTGGTGAATTCCCCTGAGAAAGGACCTCCTCTCTCAGGGACGGGGCACGCTCTGGCACCCACGCCCAGACCTCTGGAACCTCCACGTCTGGTCCCTGGATGGGATGCGGAAGAGCTAGAGCGACCATTGTGAATACAATCAACCAAGCCAGAGCCCCCTCTACCAGGCACCTTTATGCCCTAAAGTGGCACTTGTTTGCAGATTGGTGTTCTTCCAGAACTGAAGACCCGCAGAGATGCGCGATCAAGTCAGTGCTCCTGTTCCTACAGGAGAGGCTGGACAGGAGGCTGTCCCCGTCCACCCTCAAGGTGTATGTTGCCGCCATTGCCGCCCACCACGATCCTGTAGACGGCAAGTCTTTGGGTAAGCACGACTTGATCCTCAGGTTCCTGAGAGGCACCCGGAGGTTGAATCCCTCCCGGCCAGGCCTAGTTCCCTCCTGGGATCTCTCGGTAGTCTTGGCAGGACTCCAGAGACCTCCCTTCGAGCCGCTTGAATCAATTGGACTCAGGGCCCTCTCTCTCTTAAGACGGTCCTGCTGATCGTGCTCACCTCTATCAAGAGGGTCGGGGACCTGCAAGCGTTCTCTGTCAGCGACACTTGCCTGGAGTTCGGTCCGGCGGATATGTCTGTGATCCTAAGACCGCGACCGGGCTATGTGCCCAAGGTTCCTACCACACCATTCCGAGATCAGGTAGTGAACCTGCAAGCACTGCCCCGGGAGGAGGCAGACCCAGCCCTTTCGTGCTATGTCCAGTGCGCGCCCTGCGCATTTACCTGGACCGCACACAGAGCACCAGACACTCTGAGCAGCTCTTTGTCTGCTTTGGGGGACGGCAGAAAGGGAATGCCCACTGGGTTGTCGACGCCATCACACTGGCTTATCACACCCAGGCCGTGCCCCTACCCTTGCGGGTCCGAGCTCACTCAACAAGGGGTGTTGCGTCCTCGTGGGCACTGGCCAAGGGCACCTCCCTAGCAGACATCTGTAGAGCCGCGGGTTGGGCAACACCCAACACCTTCGCGAGGTTTTACAACCTCCGCGTCAAGTCGGTTGCGTCTCGTGTTTTGTCAGGTCCGAGCCCGTAGACCTCGGTAACACGTAGACCGACCGGCCGGGTGGATCGCTTGCACCCAGCGCCCTTTTCCTGACGTCAAGGTAAAGTAGTGCGCCTTCTTCCCAGGGTGCCCCACTCCCCAGAGTCGGGACCCTGGTTGATTCCTTCCCAGCCCTCCGGGTCCGCGGTTCAGCAGAGGAACTCGCCGACCCAAGCCACTGCGGGTACCCTGATGGCTACCCTGTACTGGTATAGGTGCTCTGCAGGTAAGGCCTCCTGCTCGGACTCACCTTGTGTGTAATTCCATGGTTCTGTCCCCTTACGAGCGGACCCCCGTGTCTCCCTTAGGCAGTTACAGCTGCCCCGGTCGCCGTGCTGTAGCAACTCCCCCCTTTCGAGGCTGGATCTACCACCGCACCATACTTTCCACACGAGCCCTAAGACGGCCGTGTGACGTGTCTGCCACTTTTCCACCCCAAGAAAAAGGGCAGGTGTGGTCTCCGCAGGGTCTGGGTAAGACCCCCTTCCCTATATGCGTGTAAGGGCCCCGGCCGTGATTGCTCTATGCGAGAAACATAGAGAGAAAAGAGGCCCAGCCAGGCTGGCCCGTTCCCATGTTGGCAAACATCGCCTTGTTCCCCTTCCAGGGTAACTAGAAGGATTCCGATGTTCTTATGGGGCATTGGGGAAGGGTACGTGCAGCCAGGTACAGACGATGCGCAGCACTGGATGAAATCCCTGCCCGCCTCTGTATCGGCGGTTCATGTACATGGTTCAGCGCATGGCAAGATTGGAATGGGTCCCCTAGTGTCGCTTCTCCGACACAACGTGGAGAGAGCGACAGAAGGGGAACGTTTGGTTACGTATGTAACCTCCGTTCCCCGAGGGAGGGAATGACACGTTGTGTCTTTCCTCCGCCATGTCGCTGAACCGAGCCACTGTTGTGGCCGGACCATTTCCGGCTCCTCAGAAAAATCCTGAATGAACTCCCGTATTTGCGCCGCTTAAATACCCCTATGTCCGGGGGCGGGACATGCAAATACCGACTGCCAACTCTCATTGGCCTTTTTTCATAGATCAGAGGTGGATATCAGCGCTCAAGCGAGACCCCTAGTGTCACTTCTCTGACACAACGTGTCGTTCCCTCCCTCGGGGAACGAAGGTTACATACGTAACCAAACGTTTTATGATTGTTTTACATATTTTTACATTTACTATCACAGGATATCTATTTCTTTGTTTAGAAAGTGAAAAAATATTGAAGGGCATCTATTATGCCCCTTTTGACAACATGTAATTTAAATCTTTGGTGTTCCGAGAATGTGTATGTGAAGTTTCAGCTCAAAATACCCTACAGATCATTTATTATACCATGTTGAAAATGCTAATTTTTAGGTGGAAATAAAAACAAGCTTTTTATGTGTGTCTTTAAATGCAAATTAGCTGGTGCTCCCTGCCCCATATCCAGAATAGGACATCTCTGCTTCGGATATCTAGGCATCATAATCAATATGACTGACACGAAAATAGTGGTGTTAACCCTCTGGGGTCTGAGGGTATTTTGGGCCCTGGAGAAGTTTTGAGATGCCTTGACATTTGTGCTTTTTTCAGTTGCTTAAAAACATATTAATGGGTAAAGTCTGATAACACTGTATTCAGCACAAACTAGGCTACAATAATATGTGAGCAACATGTATGTACAGGTTTGTTTTTTTTGAGAAAAAAAGTTTATGCAAGGTTTTTGAAAAAACTAGATTTTTAAGTCATTGAAATAAGGCCATATGACACATACTAAACATTTGTCCACAAGACTTTTGAGAACTGGATCTTGTAGCCTAGAGTTTTTGCTACAAAATGATGTGAAAACCATCCTGATCACTCATTCATACAAAACAATATAGTAATTTAACTTTTGTAAGACAATCTTAGTGTTGAAAGGTAATATGTGAGGAGGCGTGAATGATCATGAATATTCATTGTAATTCACACATGAGAGACAAAGACCCTCTCCTGGGCCTATCAATGAGGGATCGAGAATGAATGTGACGAGACTTAACGATCCAAATCAAGTTTTAAGTTAAAATAAGTAATCTGACTATATATTTTCTTTACACAAAGATTTTACTTAATTTTAGACCTACACTACCTTTAAAAGAAGTCTCTTCTGCTCACCAAGACTGAATTTATTTGATCCAAAATACAGAAACAACATTGATATTCTGAACTCTTTTTACAATTTAAAAGAACAGTTTTCTATTTAAATATAGTGTAAAATGCAATTTGTGATCAAAGCTGAATTTTCAGCATCATGTTCCTTTTCCCAGCACCGAAAGTGGTTAGAATGAGTGACAGATGTAATGGGAGAAGGCTCGATTGGACTGACTAGTTTGTATATTCTTTTTTTAACATTGGAAAACATGGCCGCTTTTAAAGATAAAATTATGCATCCTGTATGGAATCAATATGGGACGCGATTTGTCCCGTATATAAGCTGGTCAGATGGCATCAAGGTGAAATTGTTCCAGATCGCTAATTTAACATTGATATAAGTTGGAAAATGTGCCTGTCTTGGGTAAAGGACCATCCGAAAAGTCCACAAATGGTGCTAAAACTGTGGATTTATTTCTAAATAAATGTTCAGTAAGATCAAACAATGTATAAATACAATCACTGAGTCATAGTCAAGTAGAGGTGAAGGAAGAAAAAAACACATAAAAACAACCAAAATGTATACATAAATTAGATAAAGAAGACAAATAATCAAATGGATAAAAAGCCGCATCGCTGCATCAGCTCCAACAGTAATGGGTTTAAATAATTTTTTTGTGATTGTTTGAATGTTTGTAACATAAAAAAATTAAGATATTGTGATGTTGAAAAGACTATTTGAGTAGCTGGTTCATTATGACAATCGCTTTAGTCCCTCTTTGCAGATCACACCGATTTGATCAAAGGGGTTTAACCAATGCAACCTTCAAAAATGCAAGAGACAATTATTTAAAAAAAAAATTTTTTTTAAATTGTCATTTAATTTTGATATCATAAAACACGAGGTGTGAAAATAAGATATCTAAGACATTTATAGAGTGCATGCCACTGTACAGAGTGTAAAGGATCAGCAATGCGGATGCACCAAATATACTTTGGCCTTCAGGCTATCCCTCGTAGCCTTGTTTGCATCTGTTAAATTCAATACGGCGTCTACCTTAACTATAATCTACTGGACTCATTTAGAGCATTAATGAACATGTCAAATCCCCATAACAAATGTTTTCTATTTGTGAACGAAACTTTGAAGAAAGGTTTAAAAATTCACCAGGAGTAATACCATGCACTATAACCAACTAAATTCGGGTGTGGACCTGGTGCATGAACACAGTCTTGATCTTTTCTTCAGGTATGTTCAGATTGATTTCATCATCTTCCGAACAAAAGGTTTATCCGATTCTCTTATTACAAGAAGTTCTTTTCAACCCCTTGCATAACTTGCATTTTCATAATCACTTCTGTGCAATTTGGTCATGGTAATGTGCTCGCAGCATTAATAAAATGGGTTTTGTCATTTGTTAGTCGTATTTTTTTACTTTATGGAAATGAGACATGAGGTAGTGATTATATGGTGTGGAAAAAAAATTTGATTTTCTGTTATGGACCAGACAGTCCTGGTTTCTACGTTTTATATCAGTTGTCTCTTCATATTGCATTCAGTCACATTGATGGCATTTCACATTACAAGATGTGCAGTCTTTGAGAGTATTTTAGTCAGAATGGCTGCTGCTTAGTTTCATAAATAAGTAACACTTTGCAATAAGGTTCCATTCGTTAACATTAGTTAATACATTAGGTGTCATAAACTAAAAATAAACCATTTATTTTTTACAGAATTAATGAATCTTTGTAAATGTTAGTTTAAAAAATACAAAAGTGAATTTTCGGTTCATATAAGTTCATGGTGTATTAACTATTCTGCCCTACAAAACAAAAAGGCAGTAACTGCATTTTTGGTCAAAAATGAGGTATTATCATTTTCATGACATTCAAGGCATCCTTTGTTATGTGACAAAACATCTTATCTCAAATGTGTGTCGTTTTGGAGAAAAATGGTAGTCGTTTGTACAGTAACTGCAAAAAGCCCTAGTGAAACAAAGCATGAGTACAGTAACATCCATTACAGTATTCTTGTTATGTTTTACCTAACAAAAAATAACCGTGTTGCTGCGCAGTGAAGTTACTGTTTCCATGGTGAACACACACAGCTGACTTCGCGGCATTCTCACGGGATGGTTTTAACATTTGCGATTTCACCCTTCTAACTTCACACAAATTTTGTTTGAGATGGCACAAAGCTGGGGAAAGAAGATGGTCGAACTGGCATTGAAAAGAAAATACCCAGAGAATGGTAAGTAACAGTGACAAATTAAACATTTAGAGGCTAGGCTATCACAATATAAACACCTGTCAGCCACCAGGGCGGGACTTCCTCTCAGAGGTCCATTCAGATAGCATTATGCTAATTGACAGGCGATGTTTTAAATAGCTTTGCTTACCTGCCCCTGATCCTCCCTGCTCCTAGCTGTAACTTTATTCTCTGTAACTTCACATCATCGCCGATGCCATGTCATCATTTTGTTGTTCATGTCACAAAGTTATAATCCAACCAGCAGTGGAAAAATATTCAATAACTAGAAAAGCATGTGGTCCTATTCAAAATAAATTGTCCCAATTTGGGCCTTGATACAGCTTAGCAATGTGAGACTTTAAGCAGCCGTTTCAGCATCAGAACAGCTTCCGGGTGGAAAATATTGACCTAAAATGGTCAAATTAGTTTGGGTTTGGTATATCCATGTTCAGGAAAACAAATGGTTCCAGTTATTTCAAATACAGTGTATCTAACACACCCAGAGCCCAAGTTGTGGCAAAATTGTTTTTGGAGAATCTGTAGTTACTGCCTTTTTCCTTGGTATGGTGCCACGTTTTTGGTAAGTAATACAAAGCAAGAACACATTAACTGCAAAATAGTGGTAAAATATCAACTTAAATATGAGGATTGATATGTACAAATAATAAGCTAATATAAAGTAACAAAACAGCCACATGTCTAATAATCTACCTACAACTACTTAGGCTGGATGACAGGATAACTTTAAAGTCATTTTTCTCAGTTCTGCACTCTGCATAGTTACTGCCTTTTTGCTTTGTAGGGCAGTATTGTAACATACATCTTTTGATTTAAAAAAAGATTACTATGTTGAAATTAGCATTATCCAAGATTAATAAATGCTGTAAAATTATTGTTTATTCTTAGTTCATGTTAACTAATGTAGTTAACTAATGTTAACAAATAGAACCTTATTGTAAAGTGTTACCAATAAAGCTAATTTAAAAGGATAATTTACCCAAAAATGAAAATTCTGTCATCATTTACTCACCAGATCCACGTGCCTTTCTTTCTTCTGTGTAACACAAAATGAGGTGTTAGCCAATATGTTAGTCTCAGTCACTTTCATTGCATTTTTTTCATACCTGCCTAACATCTCGTTTTGTGTTCCATGTAAGATAGAAGGTCATAGTGGTTTCGAACAACATGCAAGTGAGTAAATTATTACATAATTTCTGGGTGAACTATCCCTTTAAATGATGAGTAGTATGTGTATAGGTCTTTTAGATTCCTACAGTTGCTCCCATGTTATCAGTGCTGCATCTTGGTGCTTTTGATGTTCAGAGCTGCCTCTGGTCAAATGGTCCATTACACTCTCTGCTCCTCTCTGCTCTCCTGCATTAGTTATTATATCCCATTGGATCAGATCCAGCTCAGGGTACTGTGCCAAGGTCACATGGCTAATACAATTTAGTGATCCCCACAACAGCACTTTCCCACTAGCAAAGAACTGATCTGTCAGGTGGTCTACAATAAGGCACCAAGTTTCTTTTCTTTTCAAGGTTTTTGTTAAACTAATAAACTATAGATTTCTCGGGGTTAATAATTGTGTCTGTTTTTTAATTAATTTATTTTGCTATGTCCATGTCCCTGTTTAAAATGCCAGTTCACTCAAAAGGAAAATTCTGTCATGATTTTTTAACCCCCAAGTTGATTTAAACATGAATACTTTAGTTACTGGGGCGGTCAGTCTCTAAAATTCTGCCTTTTCTCCTTTTATGTTCCATGAAAGAACTAAACTTAAAGTCATTAACTATTCCTAAACTGCTTCCAGTTAAGCTATAGATATAGTTTACTCTAAAACTGTATACATATTTTATGCAGTAATGTGAGTTCTACCTTTGGAGAGATGGGATTCAACGGTTTAACCTTCCATCCACAAGCCAATTAACACTAGGGTTCGTTTATTCTGTTGCGAGATGAGCTTAGTCTGGACGTAGATATTTATTAAACACCTTGATCTCTCCTTAGAGTTCAATATCTGTCAATAATATAATTAGAAGCTTAGGTATATTTTTAGTCTTCTTTTTAGTTTAGTCTTTTTTCTTCTTCTTTTTTTTCTTAAAATGCTTCAATCTGGATGTGGAGGTGAGTGTGAGTGTATGTCTGTCTATGTGTGGCCCTGCGATGGACTGGCGTCCTGTCCAGGGTGTCCCCCGCCTTTCGCCCAATGTTAGCTGGGATAGGCTCCAGCCCCCCGCGACCCTGTATACAGGATAAGCGGTTGACGATGGATGGATGGATGGATGGATGCTTCAATCTCCATGTAGTGTGTGTATGTTGTTTATACAGTAAGTCATTTGGTATTCTGTCACAAACCAAATCCCTTATTAATGTTAATTCCTCTAAAATCCTTGATGTTGATTTGAATACTGTGTTGATTACTGTGAAACCATACATTGCAAACTGATGGTATTTCTATTTTAAAAGGCAACATGAACATTTATTTATGTATTTAAAAATGGCCAGCGGTAAAGTGTTATAATAATATATCACCATTCATTCACACCTGAACTGAACCTATGCTAAAGCTTTGCAAACAAAATCATTATTATGATTTTGGGAGATTATTACATTTTACATATGCCACCCTCAGAGAGTCGTATCATGTCAAGAGCCATTATCAATTCAGCAGCTACCACTGGCATGTTTCAATACCTGAAATGGTTTTCCTCCTTTCATGTACTGTCTTACATTGATGTCTCTGTTATGGAAATGCGATAGCATTCTAGACTGAGCATGCTGTCTTTGTTTCACTAGTCCAATCCTCGTGCAACTTACAATGCAATTTATAATATTTTTTACACCAGTCACACAATTCTTGTCATCAAAGAGGATTACCATGTTTAGGTGCAGTCATCATGGTAGAAAAGATACTTTACTAGAACCATCAAGCCATGAAATATATTGGGCCCCATAAAGTCCTCAACTCTAACTTAAGGCAGGGACAGGGTCAGGAGACCTGGGACCTGGCCACAGGGCAGGTACAGCAGGCCTGGGAGGCGGCCACAGAGCAGGGACAGGGTATGGAGGACTGGGAAATGGCCACATGGCAGGAACAGGGTCAGTAGGCCTGGGAGGCAGCCACAGGGCAGGAACAGGGTCAGGAGGAGGCGCTAATGACATGGGTGGAGTCAGTGGAGGAGAACGGGCAATATGTGGACCTGAAAGCAGAGCACCAAGAGTAGGAGCAGGTTGAGTCGTAGGAGGTAGAGTTTCTGGGGTGGAAGGCATATAAGAGGGAGGCTGGACTCCGGAGAATGCATCCTTCCAAACGAGACACACCCGATTAATGTGTGTGAGAGAGCGGGGTATAAATCCAGTCCATGATTAGTCACTGATGATGTGCAGGTGCTTGTGATCAACTCAGGGGAGAGTGAGCAGAGTGTGGAGGCACTAAGGAAGAGTGAGCAGAGTGTGGAGTGAGAGATGGAGTCCGGAGGATCTGTGACAGATGCTCTCAATTAAGAAGCAGTAAAGAAAAGGTTGTTTAAGGAGTATTTGGCTGTAAATATGTTCCATTTCATTTTATTCATCTCAGTATGGTTGAATTTTGTGCATAACTGAGAAATTAGATTAATGTAAGAAATTCCCTGCAATCAAGTCCATGACTAAAAAAAAAACGACGGTCTTCATTCAGTCTGAACACAGAACTACTTTGTAGGTCAGGAATGTCCCATTTTATCCATTAGATTGGTGGTAAGTGCCCTTTGGAATTTAAACAGATTTTTTTATTAGCTTAGATAGGTGAGCCAGTCACAGGTCTCTCACAACATGAATGAACCACGAAGGAAAAGCCATAATATGTATCCAATTGCATGATTGATGCTCTCATTTTCCATTTCCCCAAAAATCTCAATTTTAATCATCTTATCGTGGCCTCACTGTGACCTACTGGGATTTTTTATTGGGCTCAATAATATGCAGGAAATGACTTCCATTAAGTTTTCTAAATGTATTCTGCCACTGACACCTCAGTGATTTAAACAGCTATCTGTTATATACACCAGCTCCCCATTAGTTACTTCAGATGATTGACTCCTTTGTTTCTTATAAGTTATAGATGAAAATTGGAAATTGCAACACTCTATCAAAGCTTTGCATTACCTGGGCAGGTAAGTAAAAGTGGTCTCTCAACTATTTCACAACAACAATTTTACTGAACAGACGGCCTATCAGAGACATACATTTTATTTCTGTGCCTGGATGACCATAAAGCCACTGCAGGGTGATCAATAAAAAACAGTGAAAGCTTGAGATAGAAAGAAATAAGGATGAAGGCACACTTCAGTACACTAAGGTCTTATCTTTAATACAGCTCAAGATAGCTTTGTGTCCTTTTGCCATCCGCTTTGAATATCTGTGTGTGCTGGTTGGATGGGGAAGAAGTGTGTCTGTGTAGTTTGTTTAATCGGGTTGAATCCATGTGGTGTTTTTAAAGTTAGGTAAAGTTCATGTTTACCTGGGCTGAGCAGATCGGCATTATCAATAGCCCCTTTCACACATACAACCTGGTAAATTACAGTAACATTTTTGGATTACCTTTACTATTAAATGTACCACATCTGCTATTCACACATGCAGCGGTTTCCATCTTTTTTCCATTTTGCGACCATTCACACATCAGCTCCAAAATGCCATTAAACTATGAGATGTTGTTAGTTATTTTAACAGTCAACAAATTTCTTCATACGCATGACAGATGTAAACAAACATGGATGTACAGGAGCGTTGCCGTTGATGTTGCAGCTTTTGTGTTTCGAGCCCCAAAAGAAATGGACAGAGCGCATAGGTGCAGTCTAGGGTGGAAAGATGGAGACTACGAGGGGAGTTGGTGTAACGTTGTAGCTGGCAGTGACGAAGACAATGAAATGATGAGCCCAAAGTGCAATTTATTAATAAATGTAAAAACCAAAAACCCTAACTATAAACATGAATAAAACATACTATAAACTTGAAACATAAACATGAACTTGGTTAGGCTAGGCTTAAACTTGACTTGACTTGACTTGAAATTGACTTGAACTTGCAATACGCTACACAAACTCACATCAACGATTGACAATGGACAATGGCAAATATGAGGGCTTAAATACTAGACATGGTGAAACATAAACCAATGAACAAACTGAACACTATAGATAATTAAACAATACACCAATGAACACATGACACATGAAGTCAAGTCAAGTCAATTTTATTTGTACAGTGCCTTTCACAACACACATCGTTTCAAAGCAGATTTGCAGAAGATCAGGCATTAACAGACGATAAAACTGTAATGTCTATAATGTTGATGAATCATCATTGTGTAATTAGATAAAATAAGATTTGTTAATCATGTTTAATAATAAGTAATTAAACAATAATTATATTAATAACCGCAGTGAGCAAGCTGAAGGTGACTGTGGCAAGGGACACAAAACTCCATAAGATGTTGATTAATGGAGAAAAATAACCTTGGGAGACTCACTGTGGGGGGCCAGTTCCCCTCTGGCTAACATCATGAATATAATGTAAATATTACTTATGTATAGTTAAAGTCATGGTTTAAAATGATTAAACTAAGTAAGTGTTAAGGGTCAGTGTTTAAATATGGATTTTGTTTGAACTGTAAGATTAATGACCAATGTCTTTGACGTCCATCCTGGATTAACTGCAGAAGTTCACATAGCACAATAAACAATTTATTGCAATTGTCCTTGTTAATTGGTTGATGAAGGCTTTTGTTGGCAATTGTTAGTCTATGCGTTCCATTTCAAGATCGTAGTCCATCAATAGACCGAGGTGATGCAGGCAGAGATCAGGGATGTGAAACACAGTTAAACCTGGCAGGTAATTTCGGTGAGGTTCGGTGTGGTCCATCCTAAATCCAAGGTTCAGACAAAGAGATATGAAGTATCCCATGTCTTATGGTTGGAGTTGGCATCAGTTCATCCTCTGAGGTCCATCATAATAGACTGAAGTGATGTTTGGCTGGCACTGACTGCATTTAGTCATCATCATTCAGCAACACGTAGCAGTGGAGTCCAACACGAAGCGGGAATGGTGCTGGATCCAGCCAGTTCTGGTGACCTCAGGATAGGAGTCCCGAGGTTGAGACAGGGAAACAAATAAAATTATATAAGCATAGATGCCATTCAATTTATTGCAGAGTTATAAATCATGATCAATGTTTTTGGTTCTGGCAGACTAAACTAAAGCAGCCTAATTGTGGGTTGGAGGATAAATTAGGTGGATGCCTGTCTAAAAAGACGAGTCTTTACTCTAGACTTAAACTGAGGGAGTGTGTCTGCATCTCGAACAGTGTTAGGGAGACTATTGCATAGTTTAGGAGCCAAATATGAAAAAGAGCTACCTCCTTTTGTGGATTTTGATATTGAAGGATCTATTA
The DNA here is from genome assembly GCF_025860055.1 of Xyrauchen texanus. NCBI lineage: Eukaryota > Metazoa > Chordata > Actinopteri > Cypriniformes > Catostomidae > Xyrauchen > Xyrauchen texanus. The sequence goes on along the minus strand of NC_068284.1, from coordinate 26,883,912 downwards.
ACAGGAAGGAATTTTGCGATCGTAATGAATGTGATGAATATAGTGTGGTAGAAGGTCACTTAAGTACTGCAGAGCTAGACCATTCAATGCTTTGTACGTAGTTAACAGAATTTTTAAATGAATACGGAATTTAACAGGAAGCCAATGTAATGATGATAAAATGGGGCTAATATGATCATATTTCTTGGTTCTCATTAGCAATCTGGCTGCTGGATTTTGAACCAATTGAAGTTTATTTATTGAACTTGCTGGACATCCTCCCAGTAATGCATTACAATAATCTAGTCTTGAGGTCATGAATGCATGAATTTGTTTTTCGGCATCAGCAACAGAGAGCATGCGCCTTAATTTAGCAATATTTCTTAGGTGGAAGAATGCTGTTCTACAAACATTGCTAATTTGATTTTCAAAGGACAGATTGGTATAAAATATAACACCTAAGTTCTTCGCTGTTGAAGATGATGTAACAGTACATCCATTGAGAGTCAAATTATATTGTAGTGGCTTATTTATAAGAGTTTTGTGTTCCAATAATTAGTACCAGTTTGGTCAGAATTGAGTAGAAGGAAATTTCTGGCCATCCAATCTTTTATTTCATTGATACACTCTGCTAATATGGAGAATTGTGAAATCTCATCAGGTTTTGAAGAAATATAAAGTTGTGTATCGTCGGCATAGCAGTAGAAACTTATTCCACGATTTCTGATAATATCTCCCAGGGGAAGCATATACAAGGAGAAAAGCAGAGGCCCTAAAACTGATCCCTGTGGCACTCCATATTTTACTTTTGTTTGGTTTGACAATTCCTCATTTACATAGACAAAGTGGTAGCGGTCTGCTAAATATGACCTAAACCATGCTAATGCAACTCCACAAATACCAACATAATTCTCTAGCCTATTCAAGAGAAATTACTAAAGAGGAGAGTGGCACCTTCCCTGGAGGGATGGAGTCCGTCTCTCTTTAGCAGGTCAGGTCTACCCCAAAAACTCTTCCAAATGTCTATAAATCCTATTTTATTCTTCAGACACCACTCAGACATCCAGTGACACTACCGCAAATTGTTTGTTGTTGTTGGTTGTTCCTGAGCGGTGAGGGTTTGAGATTGATGTGAATCCCTCACTCAATTGTTTGTTTTTGTTGGTTGTTCTTGATAAGCGGTGCTTTGAGATCAATGCATTAATCTGTGTAACGCAGAGGAGAAAAAATGGATGTGCACTGATTCTGATTCTCCTTCACCCAGCCCCCCTGGGGTTCCTCTCAGGTGCCGGATGATACAGATAGGCTTGGTGAAAGTCTCTTGTGAGTGATGGGTCCAAGATGTCCTTAGTTGCTACCCACAATCTCTCCTCCAGGCTGAATCCCTCCCAGTCCATGAGGTATTGTAATTGTCCACCGCTCCTGCGAGAATTGAGAATCTCACGAACAAGCTTGGCAGGAGCTCCATCGATTTTGAGCGGCAGAGGAGGTCCCTCATCAGTGGCTTCGGAACTTGGTGTCTTGTGGACTGGTTGCCGGAGGGAGACATGAAAGGAAGGAGAGATGAGGCATGCAATTCTAATTGGTACGTGACAGGATTAACTTGACGTATAATCTTAAAAGGACCAACATACCTTGGACTGCAAGGGAGTTTCAGGCGTAGATCACAAGTTGCAAGCCACACCATTTGACCTGGTTGATACTCAGGATGGGGTGTCTGTGTCACTCAGCTTGGATCTTTTGAGAACAAATAGCTCTTTGGAGATGGACATGTGCACTGTCCCAGACCAGATCACTTCTTCTAATCCAATCATCCATGGCAGGCACTTCAGATGTTTCCCCAGACCAAGGAAATAGGGGAGGCTGATATCCCAGGATGCATTGGAAGGGGGTCAGACCTGTAAAAGTGTGTGTGAGGGAGTTTTAGGCATATTCTGCCCATGGGAGGAAGATGCTAAAATTATCCTGTTCCTTGCTACAGTATGATCTTAATTATCCTATTGTCAATAAGCCTGTGGATGATATCTGGTGGTGAGACTAACATTGATGTTTAACAGTTGATGTTTAAAAGCTCTCCATACCCGTTAAGTAAACTGAAGTAAACTAGATCAGTGACAATGTCATCGGGTAATACTTTAATTCTAAATACTTGATCGAACAGAACTTGGGTGTTTTCCATAGCAGTGGGTAGTTCTTTCAATGGCATAAGATGACAAGATTTTGAGAAGCAATCAATGGTGACCATGATGGTGGTGAATCCTGGAGAAGTCAAGTCATTTTTATTTGTATAGTGCCTTTCATAATACGCATTGTTTCAAAGCAGCTTTATAGAATATCATGCATTAACAGATAATGAAACTGTAATAACTATAATGTCTTAGTCATCATTGTGTAGTTTGATAAAATACGATTGTGAATTGTGTTTTTAAAATAAGTAATTAAATAACAATTGTATTTATAACCCCAGTGAGCATGCCAAATGCGACTGTGGCAAGGAACACAAAACTCCCTAAGATGTTGGTTAATGGAGAAAAATAACCTTGTGAGCAACCAGGTTCACTGTGGGGGCCAGTTCCCCTCTGGCTAACATCATGAATATAATGCCAATATTACTTATGTATAGTCAAGTCATGGTTCAAAATTATTGAACTAAATAAGTGTGTAACGTTTTTCAAGGAAAGGAGGCGGCGAGAACCAGGTTGTCAATATAAATAATATTTTAATTATAAACTTAAACAAAGATAAGAACACACACATGATGGACATGTCCGTAAACGATCTCTCTCTCCCGCACCAATGCCCGCAATCAGCCTTTATCCCTCTCGGAGGCTTAATTAGCCTGATAAGGGACCTGGTGTGTATTATCACGACCTGGCCCCGCCCTCCACCCTGCCACATTCCTCCCTTGTTCTCTCAGGCAGGGGAGCCCCCGGCATGATGTACACCCCCACCCAGTCCTCACTCGCCTCGCGGATGGCGGCCGTTCACCACATCCGAGCGAACAGAACTGTTAATCAGAAGGCACTTAAATCCGGGTTTCTCTGGGGGATTGTCCCTGTAATAAGTGCACTGTAAGTCGCTTTGGATAAAAGCGTCTGCCAAATACATAAATGTAAATGTATGCTGGACATCCTCCCAGAAATGCATTACAATAATCTAGACTTGAGGTCATGAATACATTCATTTGTTTTTCGGCATCAGCAACAGAGAGCATGGGTCGTACCTTAGAAACATTTCTTAGGTAGAAAAATGCTGTTCTACAAACATTGGTAATTTGATTTTCAAAGGACAGATTGGTATCAAATATATCACCTAAGTTCTTCACTGTTGAGGATGATGAAACAGTACATCCATCGAGAGTCAAATTATATTTTAGCTACTTATTTTTTGAGTTTTTTTGGTCCAATAATTAGTACCTCTGTAGGAATTGAGTAGAAGGAAATTTCTGGCCATCCAATCATTTATTTCATTGATACACTGCTAATTTGGAGAATTGTGAAATCTCATCAGGTTTTGAAGAAATATAAAGTTGGGTATTGTCGGCATAAAAGTGGAACCTTATTCCACTATTCCTGATAATATCTCTCAGGGGAAGCATATACAAGGAGAAAAGCAGAGGCCCTAAATCTGATCCCTGTGGCACTCAATACTTTTCTTTTGTTAAATTTGACAATTCCTTATAGACAAAGTGGTAGAGGTCTGCTAAATAGGACCTAAATCATGCTAATGCAACTCCACAAATGCCAACATAATTCTCTAGCCTATTCAAGAGAAAGTCGTGATCTGTCCTGTCGAATACAGCACTAAGATCTAAAAGCACTAGAATTGAAATGCAGCTGCGATCAGATGATAAGAGCAAGTCATTTATAACTCTGATAAATGCAGTCTCTGTACTGTGATGAGGCCTAAATCCTGACTGAATTGTTCATATATACTATTTCTCTGTAGAAATTAACATATTTGCGAGGATACGAAGTCTTCTAGTATTTTCGACATAAATGGGAGGTTTGAAATCGGTCTGTAATCAGCTAGTTCTCCAGGATCAATTGTATCAGTAAAGAAATTCATGAAGTCATTACTCTTGTGCTGCGACATAATATCTGGTTCTGTTGAGGCTTTATTCCTAACAAATTTAGCCACAGTACTGAATAAACACCTAGGATTGTTCTGGTTATTTTCTATGAGTTTACTAAAACATGCTGACCTGGCAGCTTTTAGTGCCTGTCTGTAGCTACATACACTATCCTTTCATGCACCACACAATACCTCTAATTTTGTATTCTTGCACTTGTGCTCCATTTTCCAAGCTGCTCTCTTGAGAGCATGAGTGTGATCATTGTACTATGGTTTTTTCATAAATTTTATTTAATCGAAGGGTGGTGAAATATCAAGAGTGCTAGAGATGACTGTATTTATATGTTCTGTTATTTCATCAAGTTCTTCTAGGCTTTGGGGTTTACTGAGTGTATGCAATAAATCTTTAAGATTATTAGTGAAGCTATCTTTATTGGTCAAAAGAATATTTCTACCTGAACGATATCGTGGTGTGGATTGAGTAACATTAGCTGATTGCAGCTTACGAGAGACGTGGTAATGAGCCAAGATGTCATCGCTCTATGGCAGAATTTCTATATTATCAACATCAACTCCATATGACAGAATTAAATCTAGTTCATGATTATGGCGATAAGTTGGTCCTGTTACATTTTGTTTGTGAAAATGTGTAATTTTCATTATCTATGTGAATGTTGAAGTCACCAACAATTAAAGCTCTATCTATAGTAGCTACAAGATCTGATAAAAAATTAACAAATTCAAGGAAATCGGAATAAGGCCCAGGTGATCTATATACTGTAGCAAGTTTAAAAGACCAGAGCATATTACAGTTTCTGACATAGTTTTTGCAAATTCACACACCTCTTTAACATTATCTTTAGTGATCTCCAGCTGTTGAAGCCGGACATCGTTAGTGCCGACATGAATAACAATTTTAGAACATCTGCATATAGCATTAACCAGCACTTGTAAATTTGATTTGATGTCAGATGCTCTGGAACCCGAAATTCAATTAACAATAGTGGCTGGAGTCTCTATTTCCACATTCCTCACAATAGAATAACCAATTATTAGGGCTCTTTCAACATGATTCTCAGTGGGTGCAACACTGAGTGTTGAGAATCGATTGGAAACCCTAAAAGGAACGGGAGAGAGGTGTCGCTTTGCTGAGCGAGTATGCCACCTGGACGTCCCCCAAATACCCTGCTGCGGGTGCTCTACAACCGGAACCAAAGTGTGTGTGTTGCTCTCTGTATTGCCCACATCCGAAACAGTATCTACTGGCTTTTCGTTTTCACTGACCTCCACTAGCGTTCGGATGTGTGTCTCTAACTCATTAACCTTCTCCGTCAACCTGACTAATACCTTACATTTATCCTATGTGAATCCCTCACTGCTGGCAGAATAGGCTATTGTAAACATATGACATGAAATGCAGGAATAAATAACATAAGCGGATGCCATGACTTACCGCAGTTGTTTGTTGTTGTTGGCTGTTCTTGAGTGGTTATGGTTTGAGATCGTTGTTCTTGATGAGCGGTGCTTTGAGATCGATGCAATAATCTGTGTAATACAGTGGAGAAAAATGGGTGCACGCTGTAAAATAAACACAATTGAATCGTGATAAGAGAATAATGTGGGGGAAAACCTGATGTGCACTGGAAAATGGCAGATGTTAAGGATTAAAAGCTGAAAACAGATAGATGAGCAATGCTAAAAAAGCCTGTAGGCTACAAACACAGATTCGAGCTAGCTGCCAGCAGCAACAGGTAAAAGAAACACAGATGAAACAGTAGAAATGCGGAAAAAACTGAAACATGCAGTAAAGGATAAAATAATGAACTTGTGAGAATAAGCAATGCTAAGTAGGCTAGCAGGCAACAAACACTTTTGCAGCATGCCAACAAAATCAATAGACAGGGTCTTTGAGGAATAGGTAGTGGTTCTTGGATTACTGCAGGAAGTTTCCGAGGAGTCCATGATTGCTCACCGGTCTGATACAGGTACATAATTGTTGACGTCAGCGGATATCGTGGGCCTTAACAGTGTTAGGTATGGACCAGTCAATGACGGCTTTTATCTTGGTGAGATCAATCTCAACTCCTGAGTGGCTAATATTATAACCAAAGAACGTGGTAGACAGGACATGAAACTCAATTTTTTTGGCTTTGACAAAGAGATTATTTTGGAGCTGATAGGACAAGACAATTCTTACATGGTTGACATGTTCTTCAATGGACCGGGAATAGATCAAGTGCTGTGTCTGAAATTGCCCACTCATTCACCATTTCCTATGTAGTGAACGGCTGTGGGTGCACTATATTTCAGCAGTGAAAGAATTAAATGAGTGAGCGATTTCAGACACTGACATAAATTATATGGATTGGGGAGTGGAGAAAGTGGGCTTTGTCTACCTCCCGCATCTCGACTAGGTTCTGCCATAGGTGACATTCCTAGACCACGAGGGTGGCCATTGCCTGCCCGAGTGCCTGCGCTGTGACCTTCGTGGCCTGGAGGGCATGGTCGGTCGCAGAACGCAGTTCCTGAAGCACGTCGGGGTCAGGACTACCCAAGTGCAGATCTTAATAGGGGCTTTTCCACTGCACGGTATAACTCGACTCAATTCAACTCTGCTTGCATTTTTGGGGTATTCCACTGTGGATAGTACCTGGTACCTGATACTATTTTTAGTACGTCAAAATCCTGTAGATCACTGATTGGTCAGGGAGAATTGGCTCTACCAACGTCACTGGATTTCCGACACGCAACAGCAACCTGCTAGTTTTAAAGTTAGCAACAGTGATAACAGTATAATTTGTTCACGCAACTTTCAAATTGTGAAAAAAGAAATGGCTATGCACAAAACCATGCCGTTGTCAATAAATGAGGTACAGAAGGTCCACTCGTTATCGATGAGCGAACAAAAAAATTCTCCCAGGAAGTTTCTCAGCTGTTGGCCGAACACGGCTACCACCGGCTACACAGTGTAGGGAAAAGTAAAAAAAACTGTTACACTTGTGTAAAATCACCATGCAACAACTGCTTTATGCAGCACAATGATCTTGTAGCTAACAGCTAGCAGGTGTGTTATTGTTTTGGACATTTTGTGTCGTGTTTAAGATGTCATGGCAGTAGATGCGGCGCAACTGTGACAATCAGCCTATAATCCCACCCACGTTGAGGTGGCACTAAACTGCAATGGAAATGCAAGCTCAGAAAAGTAAAGCGAGCAGAGTTGAGGCGAGTCGAACTGTAACGTGCAGAGGAAAAGTGCCATAAGTGCTTTAGCCTGGTGTACTTGCAGGAGGGCCATGGCATGCAGGGCGGAGGTGGCCTGTCCGGTGGCGCTGTAGGCTTTTGCAGTCAGTGATGACGTCATCCTACAGGCCTTGGAGGGGATCACTGACCCGATTTATGGGTCCTTATAAAATTTATCATAAGTTAAGTGACACTGAATATGTGGTACAAACTCATGATCGAATGAGGAAGACCCGAGTCTGTCAAATTAATATGCTCAAGCCTTACATCATCAGCTATGTGTTCATTGAGTCAAAAAGCTCAAGTTATCCTGTTGTTCTTTTTGCTGTAGTAACTAATTACACCTGTCTTGATGAGTGTTACATCTCTATGCATGTAAGTGTATGCATGATTGTTTTGTGTTCTTTTCTCTGTTTCCTTCTCTTTGTACACACTCTGATTAGGTTGCTGTTATTGGTTATCTGGACTGCCAATCTTAATTACCCTGATGACATCATCTCCACTCTCCACCAATGGATGGCCCTTCCTTCCCTTTAAAAGCTGTTTGAATCCATGTGTTTGGAGCCTTTTTTCGTTTGATGACAGCTTTGCTTGTTAGCGTCTGATTTTGTATATTGTCCCTGATTCTTCGTGACCTTGTACATTCTTTTTGTATACTGACAAAGTCACTCGTTACCCATTCGTTGTTTATGTGACTTTTCATCAGTATTATTTATGTAACTCGCTGCTCATCTAACCAGAGTGGAAAAGTGGACAGGTAAGATATCACGTGACATACACCTTGCACCACGTAGACTGTGATTTTGTATTAGACACCTTAGGTTAGGAGCGTGCCAACCCCTGTACCTTTGCCGTTTTTTTGAGAGTAGGCAGAATAGTTTAGACATTGGCGTTTCCAACGCTGAAGACCTGTTTTATTTTCTTTCTTGCGTTTTGTTTGAACTTAACAATTTAGTGAGTTTAGAGGGCTATAAAAATAAGTTAGAATTGTTTTGTTTTGATTCTTTCTTTGGCTCCACTCATGTCCTTTTTCCCTCTGGTTTCATTATTAGTATGTTCTTTGCATAACATGTAAACACCCTATTCAGTAATCATTGACTTCGCTACGGTGATACAACTCAGAATAAATTACCTTTTATACCGTTTACTTGGCTGGTTGCTTTTTGTCATTTGCCAGCCCAACACACACCTTCAATCCATTTACAATTAAAATGTTACCCCCTCATACCCTTAGACAACCCTAGGGGTCGTAAAAATGAGGATGTTTTGAACCTCCGAAGCATGCCAGTGTCTGAAGTTAAATTGGAGAACTGTGTTTTTGCAAGAATTAGATTCTCATTTGACACATTTGGATGTATCCCATAGATCTGATGTTGTGAAGCTACTTAACTGTTTTTCCAGTTTATTTTCAGATGTTCAAAACTCATGTGGTGCAACATGACATTGATGTGGAAGATCATTGTCCTATCAAACAACATGCCTATCGAGTGAATCAGACGAAATGGCAAATAATGGAAAAAGAAGTAAGGTATTTGATTGACAATGGTCTAGCAGTTCCTAGCTCAAGTGTTTGGAGCTCTCCATGTTTGTTTGTTCCCAAACCTGATGGTAGCTTGTGCTTTTGCACTGATTACAGAAAGGTTACCATGGTTACTAAACCTGACTTGTTCTCTCTGTCCCAAATGAAAGACCGCATGGAAAAGATTGGTTCCGCTCGTTATGTTACAAAACTTGACCTGTTGAAAGGCTACTGGCAGGTTCCTTTAACCCCTTTCAGCAGTCTCAATGTTCACAAGCATATATCTGAAACGCGTCACAAAAATGAACTGAAACTCCACGAATACTGATCACACAAACATGAAATATATGTCTAAAGAAAGCTTAAAATGTCTACTTTTAAATAAAACAATTCAAATGTAAAACAAATATTCTCCTGCAATGTAATGTGTATGAAACATAGCGATGTCTAGGATTGTCCCTGTAATGAGGGCTCCGCAAGTAGCTTTGGATAAAAGCGTCTGCCAAATGCATAAATGTAAAATGTAAATGTACAGTTTTTACTGGTTCATCTAATTATAGCTAATGTGATTACACCCACCAGCAGAGCGCGCCATTCATACGCTAATGTGCTGAGACGATCAAGGCAAATGGTACACTCCCCCGACAGTGAGGGTTGATGTAAACAATTCATTCACTTTACTGCTCGTTTGTAATGATACACAGGCGAGGAAACTCCTGGATAGTAAGGAAGAGTTAACATTTTCCTTAGAATAAGAGCGGGACCATGAACGTTTGAATTTTGGAGAGACTTGATCAAGCCGAGGATACAATTTCGGACGAGTAAGTCATAGATTTCTTTAGTTGACATGCTATTTTATATAAACATGTACATATTTTACTAGTGGGACTGTTTCCAGACTTGCCAGCCCAGAGTATTGACATTTGAAATATGACTCCTAATAAGCAAGTTTTAGTTGCATGTAAATGTTGTTTCGGCTAAAGCAGGTATTTAAATTGTATGCTGTATGATATAAATATGATATGTAATATGATAGATATAAATATGAATGTTTAGAACATATTTAATCTAGTGTTTATGCTGCCTTATTATCATAAATGCTTATGCTTGCAAATATCTGTTCAGGTGTAAATGAGTAAAATGCACTTTAAATATGCCATATTAGAAAATCACCATCTTATAATGATTTCTGAAGGATCATGTGACACTGAAGACTGCAGTAATGATGCTGAAAATTCAGCTTTGATCACAAATTGCATTTTACAATATATTCAAATAGAAAACTGTTCTTTTAAATTGTAAAATTAATTGACACAATGTTTTCACTGTATTTTCGATCAAATAAATGCAGTCTTGGTGAGCAGAAGGGACTTCTAAAACTTTTAACCCTTTCGCACGTACCATCACACTGGTTTGATCATTCCAGAGTGGTCCCTGGGGAGTACCATCAAACTGGTTTGATTAGAATGTGTCTGATGTCATCAACTGGCACATTTAAAATTCAAATCTGCATTCCCGCTGTTTAGCTACTGCTGTGGGATTGGCTAAGCAATGCCATTTACATGCTTAAAGCCACTTGGAACAATCTTTTCAACCACATGTTTGTTACAGGCATTCAAACTAACAAAAGACTACAAATTTACACAATGTATGACCATGCAAAACTAACTGAAACTCAACATATCAGTTGCCGTATGGTTTAGTTGCAACATAGAGACTGGCGAAGCACATAATGTCTATAACAGCTGCTCGAACAGTCTTTTCAAATCACATGAAAATGTTTATTGTACATTGTATGCATTCAAACAAACATGGAATACTTACCATATCCACCCACCACGTATAACAGCACCACAGTAGACGATAAACTCCCCAAATCTACTTTTGCGTTGCTGCATAGCTGCCATTGCTATAGAAAGAGTGACTGGTGAAATGCTTGTTATTTATGTGACATCACAGCAAGTCACTTTTACCTCCGACTCGTATCGGAGATACACACACACACACACACACACACACACACACACTTGACTTAATTTGATATATTTACAGTTTTATTTACACAATTGCCACAGAAAACGATGTCTTTAAAAAGAAAACTAATTACAGATGAGGAGATAAGAGAAATATTTTTTTAATTCTGATGAGGAAGAGGGAAATTGACAATGAGGGAAGTGACTCCGATGAGGAGATGCTGCCCCCCCAACCTCCAAGCCCTTGATGCTGAGGATGAAGATGCCTCAGTCACTGCTGTTTACACAACACCTAGGGAGGTGGAGGAGGTAAGCTCTTCCTGCTGGAGTTCTACCAATAATTTTTCCCCTCCTGGACCTGGGGTTGCCTTTGATGACCGGACGTGCGGCGTGCTCAACCCTCCAGAATCACCCAGTGAAGTCCAGTGTTTTAAGATGTTCCTTACTGAGGAGCTAATTGAGGAAATTGTTGAGGAAACAAACCACTATGCCTCAGAGCTGCAGGAGAAAATACTACCTGAAGTGAAAGGCAAGATTGCAAAGTGGGTTTCAACAAATGCTCACGAAATGTACACATTCCTGGTGGCAGTGCTGCTAATGGGAATTGTAAAAAAAAAAAAAACTCACTTCGTGATTATTGGAGTACAGATCCCATGCTCCTTACACCATTATTCGGGACTTTGTTTTCCCAGGACCGCTTCTGCATACACTTCTCCAACAATGCAATGGCAAACATCAACGACCCCCTGCAAAAAAATCAGAAACCTTTTCACTGCTTTCACGTCATCCTTTCTTAACATCTTTGTGCCCTACAAGGATCTGTGTGTCGTCGATGAGTCATTGATGAAATTCAAGAGTAGGCTGTCATTTCGCCAGTTCATACCAACTAAACGCCACAGATTTGGGGTCAAAGTTTTTATGTTATGTGATGTGCTTACTGGTTATGTGCAGAATATTATCATATATATATATATATATATATATATATATATATATGATCCACCACTGACATCCAGCACTATGAAGGCCTTGGAATCTCTGGGTCCGTTGTTATGACATTACAGGCCCCATACTTGAAAAAGGGTCACATCCTGTTCATGGACAACTGGTACAGTAGTCTCACACTGTTCCAGCACTTCCTGTCTCTGGACACAGGAGCTTGTGGGACAGTATGAGCCAACAGGAAGTGAATGCCAACATTCACCAGCAAAATGACAAAGGACCAGGTTGAATGTAGAGAAAATGGAACACAACTGGCAGTGAAATGGCATGACAAGAGGGATGTTAATCTTCTTACCATGGTCCATCCACCATGTCAGCCACTGGAAAGGTTGATCACATCACCAAAGAAAGGAAGATGAAGCCTCTCTGTGTGCAGGAATATAACAAAAAGATGGGAGCAGTGGACATTGCTAACATGATGAAAGGCTTTTTTGATTGTACCAGAAAAAACACCAAATGGTACAAGAAAGTCATCTTTTACCTCCTTGACACTGCAGTAATGAATAGCTACATTGTCCACCACCAATTAACGGGTGATAAATATGCATATCAGATTAAGAACAACACATAATTTACATATAAATAAAAAAATTAAATTTATTTTTATCGTTTTAATATATATATATATTTTTTATGTAAACTCAATGCATTTAAACTTAAACTAAAATTAACATAAAATATTAATGACCATGCTGTCATATTCCACACTCCTCACTTCCTACCAATGTGCTCTGCTATCAATAGGAAAAGTCATCACATCCCTGCAATTCAGGATGAACCTGATGAGCGGACTGCTGGAAGAGCACAGTACACCTCTGTGTCCATCCAAAGCAGGCCGCCCTGCATTGGACACTCCACTGCGCCTGACAGCTAGGCATTTCCCCTCCGAAGTCCCTCAGACAGCTTCCCAGGGCAGCAGGACCAGGCGGCACCGCAAGGTCTGCCTATCCAGCACTCTCAGGACAAAGCAGAGGCGCCTCACCAAATTTATGTGTGTGTGCCATGCAACACTCCCTTGTGTGTTGCCCCATGTTTTGAGGAGTACCACACACTGAAGCATTACTGATTTCTAAATAAAATAAGCACATATTAATTAAAAGTTATGACATTTGTATTAGTTATTTTTATATTTCCATTGTTATTGTAAATTGTGTATTCTTTTCCATATAATTAGTTTATTATCTAGGAAATGTGTGCATTGCTGGATTTTGTTTACCAAAAATGCAATAAAATTGAATGTAATGAATGCTATTTATTAGTTGTTATTGTTGCTTGTATTTATTAAAATATTTATATTGTTAATCATTATATTGATATTTCTTTAAAAGATATTATCTATAAACAAATGCATAATAAAATCATAGATCAATAAATTGAAATTACATATTAAGAATAATGCTAATTCTGAACTTTTCTCTCACAGAGCAAACATTTCATACTAGTAACACATTTGAGCATCTAATGGTGATGGAAGGAAACAGTGTGACTACACTGCATTACAAATGTTAAACACAGTAACAATGCCAACACAGGAACAAAATGGCTTCAAACTTTATTTTAATTGTACAGCCAATTGTCATACTCTGTTTGTTGAAATATGAGATACATACCCATCTGGCACAAGACAGATCATAATCCAAGAGACCCGATTTCAGTCATAACTCAATTTTGTAAAATGTGTATTTTGCCTTTTGCATTAGAGTATATTGCTGATGAATTGCATATCATGCTACTTTCGATTGCAACTCATTCCTAATATTAGCATTAGAATATAGACTATACCTCACACAACAGCTTTTGATCAAAGTGGACATGATAAAACATTAGATATGTGCAATATACCCATAACATTACACAAGCAGTGAACAGCACGAGCTATTATGTAAATTACATCAAACTATGAAAAATACATATCATAAACATATTATTAATGCATTTATCATGGTCTACACGTGTTTACAAATCATTTTCAACACTTCTCAATCGAAAAAGACAAAAAATGTACTCACCAGTAGCAATCATGTAATGCGTTGTCGGAAAAGTTGCACGTGGGAGTGAAATTCAAAGCCCGAGAAAATAAATAAATAAATGTCAATATAAACCATTGGTTAAAACATTTATTATAGTTTATACATGTTTTAAACCAATGAGGAAGTGTTTAAAGTGAAGAAAAAAAGCTAAACGCTTACCTATACTCTGTCCACCAGCTCCAAGCGCGACAAGACAGCGGTGAACAGTCATGTGACTGCACAGAGTATCACGTGACAAGCTTGGTGCATCACACTGGAATTCAAAATTTGCTACATTGTAAAATAACTGCCGAAAAAAATTCACGCTGGGGGGATCAGTTAAATCATTTAGAATTTACGTGCGAAAGGGTTAAACGGTAGTGTAGCTATAAAATTAAGTAAAGTCTTTATGTAAAGAAAATGTATAGTCAGATTACTTATTTTAACTTAAAACTTGATTTTGATCATTAAGTCTCCTCACATTTATTCTCTTTCTGTCACATTCCTCATTGATAGGCCCAGGGGAGGAGTCTTTTGTCTCCTCAGGTGTGAATTACCTCAATATTCATTATAGTTCACGCCTCTTTGCATATGACCTTTCTAACACTAAAAGTGTCTTACAAAAGTTAAATTACTATATTGTTTTGTATGAATAAGTGATCAGGATGGTTTTCACATCATTTTGTAGCAAAATCTCTAGGCTACAAGATCCAGTTCTCAAAAGGCTTGTGGACAAATGTTTAGTATGTGTCATATGGCCTTATTTCAATGCCTTAAAAAATTTGTTTTTTCAAAAACCATGCATAAATGTTATTTTTTCAAAAATACAAACATGTACACCCATGTTGCTCACATATTATTGTAGCCCAGTTTGTGCTGAATACAGTGTAATCAGACTTTAGCCATTAATATGTTTTTAAGCAACTGAAAAAACCACAAATGTCAAAACTTCTCCAGGGCCCAAAACACCCTCAGACCCCAGAGGGTTAAAGATCTCCGGCTCCACTTATTCCAGAATGAGAGTGCTTCTGTATTTACTTATTGGATATTTTTGTATAATTCCCCAACACTTTGGGATCTACATCACCTGAAGCTGTTTGGAAAGTTTAGAGTGCATCTGACTCAGGCGTGAACTGCAGTGCTTCTCTCGCGCGTGCGTCATCGTCATTACAGATTATTGTGATCTCATGTTACGTTAAATGAGCTCAAATGACTATTCGACAATGAAAATTTTTGGAGAATTTTTTTACTGTCAACGTTGTCAATAACGTTGTATAATCGTTTCAGCTCTGCACCATACTCTCCATTAACATTAATTCTTCTAATTATTATATTCACTCAATGAGCAATAGAGGCTGCTGCTGCTGAAGAACTACAAGAAAAAGTTTGATACATAAACATGAATGGTGGTTTGCAGACAACATTGTTTTGTATGGCCGCTAGTATCTTGCACTGACTAACTAGCTAAACATTAGCTTACATGTCCTCTCATCGTCTTCATTTGGTGCGCTGGTGAAAATGCTCCTCAGTTTTGTACATTTGGCAGCGTCAGTTTGAAGAGCTTGCTTTTTTTTCTGACTTGTCTACGTGATTCAGTTCACCAGGTGCCCGCCTGCTTCAGTGGCATCTGCTTCACCTCGGTGCAGGATGAAAACACCTCCACCCTGCTAGTGGAAATCGCAACCCTTATGTGCAAGGACGCGATAGAGCCTGTCCCTCCTGCCGAAATGGAGAAGGGGCTCTACTGCCCCTAATTCATCATACCAAGAAAGGTGGTGAGTTGCGACCAATCTTGGACCTGCGAGTTCTGAACCAGACCTTACAGACTCCCATTCAAGATGCTGACGCAGAAACATATTCTGACATGCGTCCGGCATCAAGATTGGTTTACGTACTTTCACGTCTCAATATTACCCCATTACAGAACCTTTCTATGGTTTGCTTTCGACAGTCAGGCGTATCAGTACAAGGTCCTCCCCTTCTGTCTGTCCCTGTACCCTCGCATCTTCATGAAAGTCGCAGAGGCAGCTCTTGCCCTGTTAAGGGAAGTGGGAATTCGCATTCTCAACTACCTCAATGACTGGCTAATCCTAGCACACTCTCGACAGTTGCTCTGTGCATACAGGGACCTGGTGCTCAGGCACTTCAGCCATTTAGGGCTTTGGGTCAACTGTGAAAAGAGCAAGCTCTCCCTGGTTCAGAGCACCTCTTTTCTTGGCATGGAGTTAGACTCGGTTCATTTCAGATGCGTCGAAGTTACTACACACTCCTCCCAGTCGGGGTGGGGTGCCATGTGCAATGGGCATGCAGCCGCTGGCTCCTGGATAGGGCCGCAGCTGGGTTGGCACATCAACTGCCTAGAGTTTCTGACTGTATTACTTGCCCTGCGCAGATTCCTGCCGCTGATCTGTGGCAAGCACGTATTGATCCACTCAGACAGCACAGCGACAGTAGCATATAAAAATCACCAAGGTGCCGTTCACTCTCATCGCATGTCGCTACCCGCCCATCATCTCCTCCTTTGGAGTCAGCAGCGGCTGAGGTCGCTGCGCGCCACTCATGTCCCGGGCAACCTCAACGCCACAGCAGATGCGCTGTCACATTAGGTAACGCTCAGCAGAGAGTGGAGACTCACCCTCAGGTTGTCCAGATGATTTGGGGTCAATTCGGCAGAGCACAGGTAGATCTGTTTGGTCCTAAATGGCTAGCTGTAACGATGTTGCTGCAATGATGAAGACGCTGATGGAGGAGTGATGTACCCAAGTGCAGATAATTTTTCAAACATGGAATCCCAAAACCCTGAATACAAACGTGAACTACATATAACCATGAACTACTAACTTTACATGACTTGGCATAAAACATGAACTTGACTTGGCTAGACATGACATGATACAACAAAGTTACACTCAGAATACATGACACCGGACAATGGCAAACACGAGGGCTTAAATACACAGACATGGGTAACAAGACAACCATTGAACAGACAGAACTCAAAACAAGATAACAATACTAACTAGATGGGTACATTTCCTGAAGAAAATGTGAGTGGTGCTTGCCATGGCAAAACTCGTCAAACAGCGTGCCGTAACTCGAAAAGAACAAAAATTGCGGTCGTAAATAAATCAACCCGGAAGTCTGTACGATTTTCTGGGGCAGAAATATGTGATTTGTTACTCGGTTGCTAGGGTAAGCCTGTGTGGTTGCTATGCAGTTAACAAGGTGATGCAATACGCGGCTCCTTTCCACCCCGAGCGAAATAAGTCAACCCGGAAGTCTCTACGTTTTTCTGATGCAGAGATATGTGATTTGTTACTCTGTTGCTAGGGTAACCCCATGTGGTTGCTAGGCAGTTACCGTAGTGATACTTATCAAGTGTGCTTGCCATCCTGATTGAAATAAATCAACCCAGAAGTCTCTCTGATTTTCTGGTGCAGAGATATAGTTGTAGCTAAACGGTTGCTAGGGTACTCTGTTTGGTTGCTAGGGAGTGGCTTGGCA
Organism: Xyrauchen texanus; assembly: GCF_025860055.1. Lineage (NCBI taxonomy): Eukaryota > Metazoa > Chordata > Actinopteri > Cypriniformes > Catostomidae > Xyrauchen > Xyrauchen texanus. The sequence goes on along the minus strand of NC_068284.1, from coordinate 26,866,612 downwards.
GCTGCCAATCATGACACTTCAAAGGCTGCTTGTCAGTATGAATGATATAAACCAACTCCCATGCGTCTGTGACATTCAGAATGGAAGATATGCCTCTATGGATTTTGGTTGCTAAGGTGCTCGACAATGGTTGCTAGGGAGAGGCTAGGAAGTGTTGAGGTGATTCATCTGGTTGCTAGGCAGTTACCATAGTGATACTAATGAAGTGTCCTTGCCATCCTGAGTGAAATAAGTCAACCCGGAAGTCTCGACTATTTTCTGGTGCAGAGATATGTGATTTGTTACTCGGTTGCTAGGGTAACCCCATCTGGTTGCTAGGCAGTTACCATAGTAATACTAATCAAGTGTCCTTGCCATCCTGAGTGAAATAAGTCAACTCGGAAGTCTGTACTATTTTGTGGTGCAAAGATATGTGATTTGTTACTCGGTTGCTAGGGTAACCCCATCTGGTTGCTAGGCAGTTACCATAGTGATACTAATGAAGTGTCCTTGCCATCCTGAGTGAAATAAGTCAACCCGGAAGTCTCTACGTTTTTCTGATGCAGAGATATGTGATTTGTTACTCTGTTGCTAGGGTAAACCCATCTGGTTGCTAGTCAGTTACCATAGTGA